>NC_060210.1:180220583-180530000 GCF_021130785.1 Homalodisca vitripennis
TTGCCTTTACAAAATAATGAAAATGAGAGTTACTTATCTTATTTTCTCTTCCCTATAAATTAAAAATATTTCAATATTTTTCATGAGTGTGGATATAAGAGATACTAAACGCCATATAAATGAGTTAGGCTATTAAAACTTATCGAGTGAAATTTAAAATATGCTAGAGGTAGGTCCAGCTACACTGTTTCCATATGGTTCTTACTTACCAGGAGTAATTGCTAATGTTAGCTGATTTCGAAATTTAAATAAAGTCTTGCATTGCTGTTAATGAAAAATTTTATATGTAATCACAAAAATAAACAAACTTTTAGATAATAGACACAATTAATGACCTTGCTTTAATTTTTTTTTATTTATTCGAGTTAAATTTCTTCTAAAAGTTCTTTGAACATGTGTTTAAAGTATAATCTCAAAAATAACGAAGGGGCTCGTTAAAAGGAGAAGGTCTGCAAGCTTTTTATTCTCAGTGTTTTGCGCGCCCGGATGGCGCTGAGTCCTTCTAAGAATACTAAGCATAAAAGAAGATGGTCGCCAACGATGATAGTTCTGGTAACAGTGAGATACGATCTGACACGTCTTTAGCTGCTTGACCAAAGAGAGCGAAAAGGACGGCATCCGCACTACGTGTCTTCCTGTCATCAACTGGTGACATTGCTGTATAGAAAGCTTTACTGAAGTAGGTTGATAATGATTTAGCCAAGAAAGGCTACCTGCACTTAAAGAATATGCCGTCATCTTTAATGGTAACGGTATCAATAATATCCATTTCTTATCATATATCATTTGAAATCTCTCTACAATATGTTTTTATAAGTGACCGATATTGGTTCTTAAATACATAACTGTTTGACTAAATAAGGAAATAAAAATATTTGAATAATACAGTATTCATTATATGTCATTGATTACAAACACTAATAATTATAGTTACTTTTGTTTGTGACAAGTATCTAACAAAAATGCTTTAGATTCTATAAGGTTTACCCATTTTGTCGGCAAGAACATGTAACATTTTTACTATTGCGCAGCTTCTCAAAGTGCGGTTCCTAATGGTGAAAGTAATTCTCTAACTTTTTACCAACTGCAACTGAAATTTAATTCATAAGCGATTGTTTACCTATAATAATCTGTCTTTTACATCTGTTTCTTGGCTAAGCATCACAGTTGTACAGCTCGAGCAGCTGGAAAAATGTTACTTCTGTCTATCTGTCTGTTACTCTCTACGTCTCTCCACACGATATCTCGAAAACAAACTAACTTGTAGACGTGATTTTTTTCACGAAGCTTCATTTATATATAAGCATTACTGAATTCAAGGATGTTCCATGTCACTTCCATTGGCCATATGGGTAACTATATGGGCAATGTGAAAGTAGCAAAATAAAGAAATGTGTATGGAAACTGTACACAAACATATGTATTTTCATTCACAGAGTAAAAAAAAATAATAGAGTAAAATTCTCTTGTACAATCTTTTTCATAACACTCGTGCGTTACAGTGCCATCCTTAACCAAAAAGAACTTTTATTATTTCAACTCTGCTATGAAACCTAACTTAATTGACAAAAATGTGGATGGAATGTGTGAAGGTGTCTTCAGAAAAATTTTATTTTCAAATATTTTGCATGAATATCCATTTCTAAAATGAGTACTGCGCTAGTGCATGTCCAACTAAGGAATTTGGCTTGGCGTCAATGAATCTTACCACTCAGTTTGTCCCAAATTCTCTTTTTTCTGCCTGGGAGATGTAATCATTTCTTTTCCATCTGATTGTCTGAGAAATCTATCCGCAAAAAATCTCGAGTATGGAATCAGGTTTAGATTTGAAATTTGGCCTGCAACCTCGGTGAACGTCTGATACGCGATACATGGTGCAATAATAACACTTAGATTCTGTTTGATGAAGATTACCTGAGATAAACACATATATGCCTAATGGGACCCCTCATTCTCTTTAGAGTAACATTCCGAGAAAAAAGCTAAATATGTAGTAAAAAAAATCATTTTTACAAATTTTTCGATCTAGACGTTGATATTTAATGGATGTTTAATTGAAATAGATGATTACACTGTCTGTCAGCTACGATAGACTTGCGAAATTTAACGGTGAACAGATTTTAATATAGTAAACTATTTAAACGAACAGTATAAAACTATGATATAAAATCTTAATACGGACATTGCGAGAGTGAAACTTCTTAGATCCTTGTTTTAATAAAATCCTTTAATAAGAAACATTTCTTTTAAATATCACAGCTTGACAGTATCATACCCTACATGTGGCAAAGTTAGACGTGGCTAGCAGCAACACCTCCAGGTTAGAGAATTAATTAACAGAGCCAGTTAGGTCAGATGTAATGTTGCCTGTATTTGGCGGGAGGCGATTACTGCCCTGAGCCTGACAGCTGCAAGATGTGGGAGGATTGGACACAGTCTAATGTGCGTTCTGTTGACGCTGACCTCGCACCACATCCAGTCACAGGCTTTAGCGTCAGAAGTGCTTGCGTTTCACTGAATCCAAACCGTAAATCCGCCTTTTCCTCATGTGGCTCCGACAAAGTGTAACTCATATATTTTTGCTAAAACCAATGTTTTGTTGGAAGTGCTGTGTTGATATTAACACAAAAAATAGCATGCTACTTAATTGACGTAATTTTTTGTAAAATTTGAAACTAACAATTTTCAAAGTAAATTAGATATAAGTTAATTAATTGGAACAATATCCTCGCCACAAAATAATTCTCGCTGTACCGCTGAGACTAATCCACCTTATTTGGTGTCCCGTTGCAAAAGGTGTTAGAGCTTGTGGACTCAACCAGAACATACAATGTGATAATTATATTGATTGGTCATAATTCTTCTGTAAATTTGGAGGTGGATCAATTACGGGCTGTTTTCAGTTATTGGTTGTTTCACAGTTACTTATTTAAAGTTTGATGTTTTTACTTATAAAACAAATTTGTAGACTATAAGCTAGTTAGTACAAATAAATATTGCGTTTAGCAGGCTTAATTTTCATCTGGAAAGGGATTTCTTTTTTGCTAATTAAAAAAATATGAAAGGTATATAAAATACTATACGCATAAAATGCAAAATATAAAATCGTGGTTTATGCGTTTGTTGGTATGTAGCCTACACTTTATTTGACAAAACTATTAGGAACTAATTGTATTTTTTAGAGCGACACTTGCCTATGAAACCAAGATGAATAATTTAATAAATTAATATTTTAATATTTACATGGATGTTGCGTTGTTTAATATCATACAAATGAAACCCGTAGTGACACATGGGTACATATTATACATTTTAATGAACTATGTTTAGTGAAACCAAAAGAAAACTATAACAAAATTTAAGTACAAATAACCTAAGAATCATGGACAAGCCCATCATCTCGTTACAAAATCAAATTAAAGTGGATTGATAACTCAGTCGCCAAAGTAAATTATTAAAATCAAATCATATGTTAACTGTTTTAACTAATTTAGATCATTAACTATTTTTCTTTTTCTTTACAACGTTAATGTATATTATTATTTATAACCCAATCTACAATATTTTTCAGTTTCCTGTAGACGTTTTAAACCAAATTATAGAAACTGTTTGTTATCTTCTTATTTATTATTCTGAATATTTGCGTGTCTGTGCATTGATGCATGCTTGAGCGTACGCACGCGCGGTATAGTTTGACTGAATAAAATCAACTAACGCATCAACCAACGAAATTCATTGTAATGTTAAAAGATTAGCTGGCGCTTAGCTCAAAATTATTGAACAGATATAACATGAGTATAGAATGTTTTTTTTAGATAATAATATTCCTCCTACAGAGTGTCAACCTTTTCTTAAAATATAAAAGAATAATTTTCCTTAGGCTTGTCTATAGTTCAGTTCTTTCTAACCAAACCCAAGCTTAAATCAGATTGAAATAAGTAGGGTGTCCACAAAAATAACCAACAATAGTTTGCTGTAAGAGAAATTGATAACATTTTTTATCGAACATAATAACGTTTTCCTTATGAGAGAACACATCACGTACAAATTCCAGCGTACATGAACTGTTTTTACACTTTTTAAATCGTACCTTTATATTTCATAAATATCCTGAACATCTTTAACTCCATTACTCGGCTATTTTAACTCAGACTTTAAGTCTAACAATGCCTCAGACTGTACGGCCAGTTTTTTTTTTTATAATGCGAAATACCTCTTAGAATTATTTACAATTTGTAATAGTCTTACTATGTTACAAATATTATACTTATTTTGACAGTTTAAACTACCAAAAATGTTCATAGCGTTATTCAAAATAGACAGGACAGGTGAAGTCTCTATTAATGTTACAGAAAAATGTAACGATGAGTTGGTGCGTTTTAGAATCCAGATTTGAGTTACAGGACAACATGTCTATAACAAACCTGTTACATCTGTCACATAGTAGCCACAATACATGTAGTCTCCTGGTCTGTGAAGGACGTACTCTAAAATCTGGAGCCTGTACTACAAAGTATTAAATTAATCAATCCATAATTAATTATCACAACGAAAAACTCTCAGGTATAGTTTGCTTTCAAGAAAGGTGTACTTCATAATATTTTACGGCGGCTTCTATAAATACCAGACATCACAATACAACAGTTAATTACTGTCAACAGCATTGCATGTGCAAAGTACTCTAGTCACGTTGACAAGAGTCGATGATATCTGAAAACCAATTAAAATTAATTAATGGATGGATTGTGTTATTTAATCTTAAATCTTGTTTAAATGACTGTCAGCATTGTTTCGCTGCTCAAACTGCCATATGGCTCGGAAAATTTATTAGTTTTACTAGCCACTAACAACTGCTACGGTACTAATGGCATTTGTTCTGAACGTGAATAAATAAGATGATAAATTTAATGATACTTTTAATTCGACATTGGGGCGTTCAAATTTTTGTTATCAAGGGAGCTTTTGCATACATATTGAGAAAGGCGCATTATACAACAGTTGAAGGTAGTGGAATCGAGTTGCACAAAAATGAATGTGCAGGAAATTGACTGCCTTATCAGGTGGTGCACAGAATATTTGATCGCACTGTTGTTGAGTGAGTGCTCACAGGTTTCTGAATTACGTAAGAACCTATAATTTTGTTAACACTAAAATACTCGTATAATATAGGTTTCACATATGAGGCATTGTTTATTTGTTTAACCTATGATAATAAATAGAGTTAAGATAAGTAATAGAGTAAATATTCAAAGTTAAATTGTCATGTGTAAGTAATTTGAAAGGAATAAATAGTCATTGAGTTCTCAAATATATTCCTTTTTAGTTTTTCTTTAAATGAATACTAACTAGTTGACCCTTCACAAACTAAAGTTACCACTGAAATATATATTCAATTTAGAGCTAACAATATTGGTTAAAATTTAACTAGATAATATCGATATGTTATATACTTACGAGGTGTCTGAATAGTTTAATTATCGACAGAAAATTTGATATTGACCTACATTACATTACTCAAAGTTGAATGCGTTGTATTAAATTTCTCACTAACTTATATAGAACACGTGTTAAACAAAGAAAGTTTTTGATAACTAGATACCAAAAGGTGGAATCCCAGAGTTAAACATGTTTTCTTTTTTAAAGAGGCTTTCACAATTCAAGATCTTTATTTGTAAATGCAAAATACATATTTACATTACACGTCAAATACTAAGAACTATATCTAACCTAACAAATCTTTTACACAGTAACAACATTTATCAAGAAAGTGTGTCTTTAATTTTTGTTTAAATAAACGTAAATTTTGCTCATTTTTAATATTCAATGGTAATGTATTGAAAGCTTTTGCACCCAAGTGGTATGGACCCCTCTCAAATGCGCTGGTACTATGTGCTGCAGCCTCAGATATCAGCTCTCTTGATCTGGTCGGATACTGATGGTAGTATCCATTGCTTACAAAAAGCTTTGGATTGCCTTTAACAAAAGAGGATAGCTCGTACCCCACCAGACCCGCCAGAGTAAAGATTTTTAATTCACCAATACAGGAGCTCTTAAAAAATCTAAAAGCTTCCAGTACCCTGAAGCTCTTACAGGGAGGAAAATCCACTAAGCCGGTCGTGAGCGTATGTACCTAACGTAGGACTTCCATAGGTCTAAAACTCCTGAAAATAACTTGAAACAGAATGGTTTACTATACATAGTTTTAGAGCCATCCTTTAGATCACAGATTTTAAAATCTGAGTCACTCGGAGACAGAGGTTCCGGGAGAGCCAGTGAAGATGCTGATTGCAGATTTCAGATGTTGGATTGTCCAAGAGACTAACAGGTTCTAAACCAGGAGGTTTACTTTAGACCGGAACGGTAGTTAGTTAAGCCAGTGGTTAGAGCCCTAGAAGCCATAGATAGCCTTTAAATAAATGTATACTATATGCTAGATAATCGTAGTAGCTAAAGAGGTTCCAAGGGGCCAGACGGTCTCACGAGCTGGCGAATCTCAGTTCAGAATCCCAAAGACAATGGGTGAGTCTACTTCATCACCATTATTTCCACGCTATTTTTGTAATTTCCTTTATATTTTAACTGAAATTAAAGTTAGAAGAATTAAAAACAAATTGTGCAAATTAATAAGACTTGATAAAATAGACGTTTTCATAATATTGAGCACTGTGCAATATCTGTAATAGTTAAAATAATATGTCTAATTGTGTCTAATATATGACAGACTTTTTAAATTTTTACATTTTAATTTAAAAAAATCATTTACGAACTGTTTAATAAGAGAAACAGATTGCTTATTCAAGACCAATCAAACTGTAACTTATTGTTTATACACCACACTTATATAAACCACAATTTCTTTTACGCAAGAAAGGTACGTTGGATTTGTGTGATTCGTTTTAATTGTAACAGAGAATGGTTTAAAAGAGCGTTAACGTTTATGCAGATAGTCTGTTGATGGGTAATTTTGCGCGCTTATAGCAAACGGAACATATAATGTGTTTAAATACAGAGTCACATTTTGACTTTTTTACTACATTAAAATCAAATTAATTTACAGTTATTAAATATTTCAATCATTTCGTGGTTTTTATGAATTATGTTCCACTGTATAGCAGTATACTTTGAACACACATTTCCAGCATATTGTTTCAGTTACGAAAAAAAACTTAATTAATAAATTTTGAATACTTGAAAGGTTAAAAAGATAGTGTTATTCAGTTTAGGAAATATAACATCCCTGTTACATCATGTAAGAATTACTAACGTACATGGTAATTATGGTATCTCCTTAAACCATAAATCGCCAATAAAGAAACCTTACACAAGTAATGACAGAAAGTTGAATGGTATATTACTGGCAAGTGTTCAGTGACATATAAGTGTAATAGATTTAATTTCGCCACTCAGTAAACTGTGGGAGGTCCGTTAGAAAACACGTCATACTTGCAGAAACAAATGACGGCCACCTCCAGCGCCACCTACTGTGCCTGAGATATAACCAGCACTGAGGCTGATGACAGGGCGCTAAGTTACTCTGGAGTGTCCTCTTGTATCTTGCCCTCTTCAGGGAAACGAAATAATGTGCTCACCATTCAATAAGTCTACACGATCTCCTGTAGTATATACTAATGATTTGAAACAAGTGATTATAAAAGTAACTTTTGTATTAGAAATATAGGCTCGAAAAAAGTGTTTGATATAAACATACAATAATAAAAATTTTTTTATTTATGTTTACAATAAACATTTTTTATATTTATTATTTTGTACAATGTAAATTTCGAATTCAACGTACCTTATAATGAATTCATTGTTTGAAATTGTACAAAATTAAAAATATATAAATTGTTAAAAGGATTATTATTGTATATTCACTTTTAAAGTCTGCTTACTCTAATATAATATTAATAAATTGAGACATAGAGGTTTTACTAAAATATGTAACTGTCTGTTCTTCTTATGCTACACTATGGTCTTACTTTTATATTAGAAATGTAGCCTCGAAAAGTGTTTGATATAAATATACAATAATAAACCTTTTAACACTTTTTTATTTTGTACTTGTACATTTCGAATTCAACGTACATGGTGATGAATTTATAGTCTGAATATACTCTAATATAATAATTAATAAATTGAGACATAGAGGTTTTACTAAAATACGAGACTGTTTGTTCCTCATATGCTACACTATGGTCTTTTCTATTTTAGGAGCATAATTAATTAACGTACAGTATTTCACATTTCACAATATATTTTAAAAAGCATAATTGTATCAGTTTTAAAGCATTTTTTTCGGGTTTTATTTTGTACTCTTCATCAAAATAAACTTGTACTACTGTACATGATATATCTTTCACCTTATATTTTACAGCTCGTATAGTTCATACTTTCTAATTGTCAAGTAAACCTTCATTAGACCTAATTATCAAACGAAAAAAATTGTCTTTGCCTTTCAACGTAGTTAATAATAACAAAAAGGATGAAAGTAAAATACTTCCGTGATGTGTTATTGTGACTATAAGCAATATAGCGAATAGAATCACTGTACATTTATATTACAAAGAACCGGCACTGATGTGTCATCCGAAACAAAACAGAAAGACGAATGCAAATAAGTCGAGAGAAAGTTAGACACAAAGTGGATGAAACAAACAAACCGATCAGTTACGTAACTCTCAGCGCTGTGCCGCCCCGCGCCGCGCCGCGCCGTGTCAATCATTCTCGAGATTGAAATCCGTCTTTCCCGCGTCACGCTCGCGCCCGCGTTCATGCTGATGCGGCATGAATGTTGGACATTGTTACTAGTCATCCGCGGTTAGCTTATTTATACCATGCATGTATTTTATAGCTTTAAATTATCAGCTATCATTACTTGCAGAGTGAGGACGCCTGGAATGCAGTCACCACTCATGTACACGCAATCCTTCATCAGATGCGTGAAGACGGATGCCTGGCTGACCCCTAGCTTCCGAAACAAGTAGCTTTGTCCTGGTTGGGACATAAGACACACGGACCAGGCAAGATGTCATCCGAAAGGGTTCCGGCCTGGGCCCTCCGTGGCCCGTAGGGGGTTTAGTGGGTAGTCCGCAAGGGAGTCCCACACTCCGTGCGCAAGTACCTATCGTCGTACGGCGAGTTGAAGTCTGGCCAGCGGTACTGAGGTTAAGTGGGGGAAAGAAAGAAGGGACATTTGAGTGTTTTGGTGGAGAAGACATTCCATCGACAAAAAGACGGAACTGGGAAGAAGACGAACTCAGTGCGCTGTAAGGAGGGCACAGGTATTTTCAATGGTCAGTAGAGGAATAACACGGATCATTTGGAAAGAAAAAGAAATTGAAAATGTTAGATAAAAATGTTAGAGAGAAGAAATAATATGACAATAGGAGTGAAGATTGAAACAATCGTCTTGAGTGCCTGAGGACATGTGGATGAAGGACATAATGGTTAAGATTGAGATAACTAAGGAACTTGAAGTAAGAAGTTGAAGGAAATCTAAGGAACAACTTTTTTGAGTGTAAGGAAAATGGTGCAGAGCACCATTCTGGAGAAGGAACGATGACTTTGACAAAAATTCTAGAAGGATTTCTTCACCTGTTGTGACCTCAAGCATATGCTTAATAAAAAGAAACACTGCAAAATTACAGAATGAATACCATTCTCATGTAAATATTGAAATCTATTTTCATAACCAAACTTTTTAATTAATTACAACCAGTCCTTCCATAATTTGCTAACTCTAGGATTTCACTACTGATTTTGTACACAGTGTGTTCTTTCTACAACTGCATTACTAGAGACTATATAAAATCTAAAAGTGATTGTATGTTTTATAACCTATAAAGATGTGAATGAAACACAACCTATCTACTTGGGAACATTCACAGAACCGTAAACCGTGAACGCCCACACACCTCAAGAAATAAATTGGCATCAAGCCTGGTGCTGGATAACTTATATACACTACATCACGGCGTACCTCCACGATTATTGTCTGCTTTCTATGCAAGCCTGGTCACATCATTTGGAATTCATTTTAAATTTTACCTCAGTATGACCTTTTGAACACTTTTAGACGTACCAGTTAACTATTTGCATAAACTGTTTCCATCTGGTACTGTGACCTCCCAATAAATTAAGGCGTTTTATTACTACAATAAATTGACTACATAAACAAAATTTTAAATCCCTTAATACTAGTAAATCGTAGTATAAAGTTCCTTACTATTGGTTTTGATTTACAAGGAAAACGCATATGTTACTACTTATGAGTACAATATATTTAGCCTTTGTAATGAGAGTACCTAGTCCAAATTATTAGTTTTATAAAACACTAGCGGGCCCGGCGCGCTTTGCTGCGCATTTCAATAATTTTTTGCAAAAGTTGCCCGCGGCTTCGCACGCAATTTCCCGTTGAAAACAGTACACTATATTCACTTATTCTTTTTCTATCACATTCTAAAACATTGCTGAGATAATTGATAGTCGTTCCATCGTGAGCCTCTTGGGCGTATTATGAAGGTATGTACCATATTCCTGCCTCTATCTAGCTGTTACCCACGGCTTCGCACGCAAATCTTAAGAACCGAAGTCCTTATATTACTTAGTAAATTTTTTTTTTACTATAATAAATTTTAGATTAAATTAGTTATATCTCCGATGCCACGATTGAGCTTGCTTTGTTGTCTCGATCGAGAGAATATGTACACACGGAGTTTTGAGAACCATACTTCTGTCAAAAAAAACAACTAAGGTTGATTTTATAACATTCTTTATATTTGTAGCCAACGTAAGATAGTAATTATGATATCTGCATTACTCTTCTGATCAAGCATGAGCATGGTTTATATTAAATAAATATTGCAGTTAAAGGTGAATTTTTACGTCAAATTTGAATTGTATTATCTGGATAGTAAAGTCTATGTTTAACAGTGATTGCAAAAACAGTTTAAACAAAATTTGTCGTTTCTCTTAAGCTTACTCTATGCTTTAAAACTATAAGTGTAATATATGTTTACAAAGAACAGCTGATTAAAAATTTGAAAAGACGTTAACATATGTTTGCTGCAATGCATTTCTTATGGGTATTTCTGTAACCAGTGGGGCGGAATCCTGAATCGGGAAAGGGATGGGCATAGCTTATAAACCTTCTCCGTGGAAAAATACATATACGTACAAATTTTCATCATGATCGGTCCAATAGTTCACTATTCCATAAAGGACAAACATACAAACATTCATTTTTATATATATAGATTGAAGTCTAAATAATCGAGTTGCGTATAGTTCACATTTGCAGACCGTTTTGTTCCCGTGATGAAAATAAAATATTAAATTTTTTTGTTACACTTATCTCAACGTATAGTACACACTTCCTTTATAAAAATACAAAAACTCTAGAAGATAGATAGCACAGGAATAGTAACAAATAAAGCAACACTAGTACTTTTGAGCTAAGGAATGAATATCTGGATGCAGTACTTTACAAGTATCAGAAGATATAAATACCAGGATGATAAAGGATGTAATACTAGTATCTGAGATATGTTTTAATATCTGGGTGCAAGAAGATAGAACCGAGTACTCAACGAATATTAGAGGTTAATAAATGAAACTACGGTAGGACATTTTTGAAATATGACGAATATCTAGGGGCAAGACGACAGAACCGAGTACTGAAGGAATACTAGAAATCAATATTTTATACTACACTAGTAAATTTTTGAGATATGACGAATATCTGAGTGCAAGACGACAGAACCGAGTACACAACGAATATTAGAAGTTATTACATTATACTACAGTGGTACCTTTTTGAGATATGACGAATATCTGGGTGAGACACGAAAAGACTGAGTATTTGGTAATCTTAGCCAGTAATATAATAAGATTACGCTAGTGCCAACCTTGATATTTAGTACTCTTATTTGGATGCAGTTTAACACCACTGAGTATTCAATGAATATTAAAAAAAAATTAAATGAGACTACACCTGGTACTGTTAGCCAGTAATACAATAAGGTTACGCTAGTGCCAACCTTGATATTTAGTACTCTTATTTGGATGCAGTTTAACACCACTGAGTATTCAATGAATATTAAAAAAAAATTAAATGAGACTACACCTGGTACTGTTAGCCAGTAATACAATAAGGTTACGCTAGTGCCGCCCTTGATATTTAGTACTCTTATTTGGATGCAATTTAACACCACTGAGTATTCAATGAACATTAAAAAATTTTTAAATGAGATTACACCTGGTACTGTTAGCCAGTAATACAATAAGGTTACGCTAGTGCCGCCCTTGATATTTAGTACTCTTATTTGGATGCAATTTAACACCACTGAGTATTCAATGAACATTAAAAAAATTTTTAAATGAGACTACACCTGGTACTGTTAGCCAGTAATACAATAAGGTTACGCTAGTGCCAACCTTGATATTTAGTACTCTTATTTGGATGCAGTTTAACACCACTGAGTATTCAATGAATATTAAAAAAAATTTAAATGAGACTACACCTGGTACTGTTAGCCAGTAATACAATAAGGTTACGCTAGTGCCGCCCTTGATATTTAGTACTCTTATTTGGATGCAGTTTAACACCACTGAGTATTCAATGAATATTAAAAAAAATTTAAATGAGACTACACCTGGTACTGTTAGCCAGTAATACAATAAGGTTACGCTAGTGCCGCCCTTGATATTTAGTACTCTTATTTGGATGCAGTTTAACACCACTGAGTATTCAATGAACATTAAAAAATTTTAAATGAGATTACACCTGGTACTGTTAGCCAGTAATACAATAAGGTTACGCTAGTGCCGCCCTTGATATTTAGTGCTGTTATCTGGATGCAGGTTTAACACCACTGAGTATTCAATGAATATTAAAAGATATTAAATGAGATTACACCATTGCCTTTGATATATCCCGGCGTATATAACAGATCACTCTGTGTATATGTGAAGATCATGAGATTGCAGTAATGCCTTCACGGTATGGTGTGAAGGGCTCGTAGGCAAATGAAAGAACAGTATGAAACACGTAATGTCTACTCATTTAAGTACAACTATGAGAAATAAAATATATCTTTTACATCATTCTGCATATATAAATATTTGTAAAAGTTATGCACTGTACATATAACTTGTGAGATGAACGACTGTAATACTTATGTAAACGTAACATCAAAGATCACAATTTCGGAACTGCATTGTGCTAGTAAGTACGATTGCACCTCCCAATCTGAACATCTCTAGTAAAGTCGTAAGTTCGGGTTTAAGAGCATCAACGGCTGTGTTATCGAGCTGCTGCAGCTGACTCCCGTCATAAACTTACCACGATGCAGTTTACGATCTCGTAATGGTATTGACTGTACTTTCACAGATTTGCCGGTTTCTCTAACATATATAAATCCGGGTATATTACATCGTAAACTACTAATAGTTACGAGACGTGTAAGGGTAAGTAGTACTGGGATTCTATAGTTTAAATATTGTATATGGTGCAATAATCCTGGACTAGCATTCGTCCGTGTTCGACATAAACTTCAAGATTTTATAACTCATAAAAAGTTGGATGTTATTAAAATAAATCTTCAGTACTATAGTGTTTTGATATTTTAATGGCTATTACTTTGCTAGATAAACAATTGCACAAGTTCTCATCACATTTACTTCAAGAAAATTATAATACGCCATGTAATATTATTTAATATTTACTATCTTTCGTAAAAGGACCATGTAACTAGTATCGTATATATTGAGCAGAAGATTGCTTCCTGTATGAGTTCCAGTTAGGGACTTCCAGTTAAGGATACATCATTTTCCTTAAATGACTTTTTGACTACCTTGTTTTTAATTACGGCAGAAGCTACAGTCATGGGGAGCTAATACCTCCACATTCCTGTCAGCCGACTAATCTCGCCTGCCCAAAGAGAGCGGCAAGACATTAAAGCTGACCCTCAGTGCCTAATTGAATTAATTTCCGTATGACCGGAAGAACCCCGTCTATTAGCACTATGAGTAATGCGGCCTGCTGAAATTATGATTATTATTTCTCTGTAGCCCTGAATTTGTACAAAATTATATTACCACCTAAGTGGACAAAGTTTTAGTTATCACTCAAGCACACAGGTTTCGCATGATTTTGTAATAGGTCAGAACTTGCCAAACTACTACTTTTCTTTTATACTGTTGTGTTGCCTTCTATATTAGGTAAATTAAATAAACCCAGTTATTTTCAAAAGTCACTTTTTGAGTAAAGGAATGCAACTCATTACATGTCATTACTACGTAAACTAAACATAGCATAAAGCTTTTTGACTGGCAATATGAAAGATTTAAATATTAAGTAATTAAAAGTAACCAATAGGTATGTAGCTAGTATTTAGTATTTAGTAAGTATTATGTTGTGTAGATTTATTTAAATATATACAATTTATTATTTTATAATGTTTATTAATAATTAATATGTACTCTTGAATAAAATTAATAACTTCATTCTTTAACGTCAATTAATATTTCACGTTTAAATATCTCTGTAGTATTTTGGCAGTGATATTATGACAAAAATTACATTGCCTGGATATTTTATTATTGTTATTCTCATTATATACCCATTTAACCACAGTAAGATATATCTTACATGTGTATTCATTTCCCTAATTCTGGAACCAACTTTCAGTATTTAAGTTGTTTAAAGGTACATGAAACGTTTGCATATTCCAAGTTTATTTTATACAACTAGGCATTTTAAATTGGATTACGTTTATGTAGGTATACTCGTACTAGGTACCTAGGTCCTATTTTGTTTATATTGCTGGCAAAGCTCAAAAAGGGAAAGAAAATGTGAAGTATGTAATTCTTCCCGTTAAAATAACTCGGGGGGCTGGAAAAAAATTTCTGTGTGTGTGTGTGTGTGTGTGTGTGTGTGTGTGTGTGTGTGTGTGTGTGTGTGTGTGTGTGTGTCTGACCTCACAATATCTGAAAGAAGAACTGACATATAGATTTAAAATTTTACATGAATCTTCATTTTTATAAAAACAACACTGATTTCGATGACGGTTCGTGTGTAACTCCGCAGGATTTGGCTGAACGTTAGCAAATATTGTTACACTCGTCTTTTGGGTAACCATAATAGAAATGAGAAAAACAGAATAAATAAATTTGTAAACAAGCTCAGTACAGTTGTAAGAGATCTTAACAGTCAGTGAAATGTATATATAGATCATTCAAACAATAAAAAGAAAAATAATAGATCGAAATTTAATGTTAAAAGTTTATGATAAAGTTTGATGTTACTGCAGTTTTGCGTTGTAATACCTTCCCTACCTCTCTGAACCTCTATTATTTGAACACTGCTATGAAACATAACTCAATGAACAAAAATGTGAATTTATCATTAGGTATGTATCTCGAGAAATATTTAATCTGCAGATTTCCATAGAAATACGCTTCTAAATCGGAAAGAATGGATTTTGGCTGAGAGCCATTGAAGCCTGTCACTCAAAAGACTCACACAATTTCCCTCGTGTCTGCCTAAGGGATGTAACATTTTTTTCTGGCTCTAAGTCTGTTCGCAGAACATGTCGAGAATTAAATTCGCTACAAGTCAAAATTTAGCAGGCAAAACACTCTAACCTTTTATAACTGGAAACATATGATAAAAGTTCGGTTTATCTTATTTCTGATCAGTTTTTATGCTACTCTATTTCTATATCACGGTAAGAGAGGAGAACGAGTATGTGGAGTCAGGTGAACCAGTTAACTATAACTGGGCCTGAAGTTGGTTCATAAACACTGCTAACTCTGCTTCTTTGAAACCGGCAGGAAATGTCAAGGTGGCCTCAATTTCAACAAGCACAGTTAGAAATGCCCTATGCGAAATATTTACATCAGTAGTTACTAACGTCACTGTAAGTCAGGTGGGTACACGTCCGTATACTATCAGATACCTGCCTACCCACCGGCCCACAACTGTCGGAGTTTAACTTACTGCGATCATTGATTATAGCCAACAGGACACTTCCCTTCCAACGCAAACTGTCCTTCACGACATTTCAGTCGTTGACGCCTCTTAGAGGCTCTATAACTCAATTGTTAGGCTATATAAGCTCCATCTCCTTATATGCCATAATACACATCAAACCCTTAACTTAGATATAATTTATTGATTTTTTAAATTATAAAAACTAAGTATTAGCAAACGCAGGTAACTTTAAATGTGTATCACGACTTACGTAAATACAATGTATCAATGGATATTACTTTTCAAATTGCGGTTATAAACTCGTACACCAAAAAGGCAGATCCATTTATAAATCAAAATGTAAACATGACCTTTAAATCATTAAATCCTTATAAATCTTAAAACAAATTATACTACAAGTTGGCTGAAAATACGCACAGAAAATTAAAGAATATTATTTAAATTGAATTTGTAGCTGAAAATATTTATATATTTTGCCTTAAAACTGTTTCAGAATCCTTCTGTACATGAATAACATTCAATCAAATAATCTAAATTTAAGAGTTAAACCAAAAATTACATATAGGCTTCGTTTTACGGGCTTCAAATAAGCGCCCTCTTCCATATCTTAGAGACAAGATGTGAATTTTGATCAGCCTATAACCTTCCGTGGCTCTTATACTCTATGCGCATGTAAAACTTCATCTCCACGGATTCAGCAGTTTTCTCGTGAATGGTTTTCATATAAATAACAAGTACCACGTTGTTAAAAATACAATAAGAAAGAAATGTGCTGTGCTTAAGTTTGCCGCTTACCAACATTTTTTAATATTTAATGAATAATAAAAATACAAAAAGAAGTGTGTGACGTAAAGATGTTCAACTTCTTTCGAAACAATAAATATAGGATGCATCAACATTTGACTTTCATCTGCATCTGTATCGGTTAACTTTTGTTTAATATTTATAAATTTAGCTTTTAGATAATTAAGAAAATACAAATTTGTTAATTCATTCCTTTCTATTTTCATTTTTATTCCAAAAATGTGAATCGTTTTTGTTCAAACAATTACTTACATTTATACAAGTAAGTAAAAATACTTATTTTACTGTTAACCTACATATATTTCGCTTTTAGCAAAAAAATATTGTTTTGTTTGTTTAAAAATTAAATTAAATAATGGTTAATTGAAAAAGTAGATGTAATTATGTCCAATGTCCTTAACTGGAAGAAAGTACCCCAAAAACACATATGTAATTTAACAGTATTAACCCACACATTCGGTCGTAATCTTGTGAATTGTATTGTATGTAACATTCAACGTATTTAACGGAGTAGTTTCAACGATCTTAGCAACACTGGAACTATTTTAGACCGATGTGAAGGAACTCTAAAATCGAAGTTCGTGGCCTTCTGAAATAAATCGTTTATGATACAAGTATAATACGATGGATTGAAAAATGGATAAATATCCTTTGCCGATATATATTATATCATTAATAAATGGCATTTAGCGTTTGTTGTGTTGCTTTGTAATTCCATTTGATGTTACCCGAGGCTTCGCACGCAATTTCATAGGATTTGCAAGTGTATGAGCACAACTGCAACTGGTATTTATTATCTTGATGCTCCAGAACTATGGTTATTTACTCAATTGGAAGAATATGAACCAAAGAACTTCATTTGGTAGCAAAATGGTGATCCACCTCACTGGCATACCTCAGTACCTCAGTTCGCGATTGGTTGAAAATCACTGTATCAACGTTTACCCTATCTGACGACAAGTGATTTCTACCGCTGGTAATTCATAAAGGAATGTGTGTACATGCCTCCGCTACCAGCTGACCTAACCGACTTAAGGAACAGGATGGAAGCAGCTGTTAAAGCAATACATTGTTTGGGAAGCACTGGCTATCGACTTGACGTGTGCTGTAACAAATCGAGCTCACATTGAACACTTCTAAGCTTGTAGGTAAAACTATTTGCGTTGCTCTTTTATTTCATGTATTACTTATAATTTTAATTCTTATAAAAAACACTATGAAACGTTCAAATACAATCGTTTGTAAACACAAAGGTATTTAAATAAATATTTCCTCTTTTCTTGATTGTATACTCATGATTGCTACAACAAAGCCGTGTTGTAGGTAGATACGCGAGTAACAGAAAATATAATGGTCGATAAATAAACCAATTATACAAAGTAAGAGCTACCGATGTCGAGCGCTGTCGAGGCACCTCCTGCAATTAGCCGTAAAGTGCAGAGAGCAGATCAATAGCAGGCTACGTGGTGACCTTTTATAAAGTTGTCCAGGGACTGGATTCCAGCAAGAGACTCTGCACTCTGTATGGTAATCTGGAGTCCAATACTAGTACCAACTATACGAGATACTATCTGCCTACTGCATTAACACACAATCCGGTGACCACTTGTATGACGTATACGGAGATCGCTATGTACCATTGTTGGGGACCCAAGTGTGGGACGGCGACCCGAGCCTCGTGCCGCCCCACACCAGTATGTTCCGTGTTCCCCACACGTTTGAGTAATGAGGCATGTCACTTGTATACTAACACACTACATGATTTGGAGGGTAGGGTTTTAAGATGGCGTTCATTCATTCCATTATGTTCCATTGCGAAGTATCAGATCAGTATAATATGTTTGCTTTAATTAAAACAAGCTGATAAACATTTTAAAATAAAATTAGTATTTGATATAAATTATTTACATCGGTGGAATAAATATGGAAGAAAAAGTATAAATAAAAACTACCATTTACGCAATTCTTATAAAAAACCAGTTGAAAATTATTCAACAAAAGTTCGCTTGCACCACACTGTTTCGTAAAAGATTTTCTATAAATAATCGAACATTATTGTATTTTATGGTTATTTTTTTACTTTATTATAATTTACGTTTCATAATATTTTTTATTGTTTATGAACACCTCCAATATCCTTTTTCCTTCGTTATGATTGGTCTCAGTATCATTATCTTACACTTTAAAACATGAATATTCGTTTCACGGTATCATCCCAACACAGGAAGAGCACGGGCCATAGTAAATAGACCCAAAGTATTCCAAGTTCAGTAATTTTTAAAATTATCTTCTTGTTGTGCTTAATTAAGTACTCGCATTACAGTTACGCATGATAATTGAATCCAATCTAGTGCCTACACTATAATTGCAAAGTGGAGGTGTTTTGACATAAGATTGTTATGGTAGACATAGTCGAATATCCTGGATATGTCACAAAACACACAAAAAGGTAATTTGAGACATAATTAAAACAAGATAAGTTTGATTATTAAAATGATCTCAGTTAAACATTTAGATGTTATTTGCTGAAATGTACGTTATTATCGTATTTTGAACGTTGAGGGGATAGCGTTGACAGAATCATGATTAATGATTACAAAACCTTAATAATACTGAAATAAAGCTATTTATTTTACGATAAATATTTATAAAATATACCTGTACTTATAATATAGAAATTATAATTTTCATTTAGATTTAGATAAAAATTAACTATAAACAAAAAGAGGTAGCGTCAAATTGATCTATATACGTACCGTGTGAATTTATGTAAACATTTTATAGAATGACTAAAGTGGGAATAAAATCATGAGCTTGCATTTATAAATTTACATTGTATAAATTAGCTAACAGAATACAAAAAAAGAAGACCATTTGGCTCACTGGCCACAAGATTTAAGTAGATTTCTCTTGCAGTTCGTAAGCCAAGTACATTGAATCTTACATCACTGAACCACATGGTAGGACCCGCCCTCATGCAGGCCATGGCCTCTAGCAAGCTCCGGCCTCTGGCAACTGTCGGTTTCTAGGAGCTTCTAGAAGCGGGCTAAGTCCAGATTTCGGGAGTCCCGCCCCGCCCAGCTCCGTGACTCTAGCAGATCACGGTCTCCGCATGCCACGTTCTCTAGGACATACCAGCACCTGGAAAGCCCCAGCCTCTCGCAGGTTTCGGCATCTATCACCTCTCAGCGTCTAGGACTTTTCAGCCTTGCACCGAGTTTAGAGACTTAGGCTCGGGCCTTTGGAGTTCTCAGCCTCTGGAATATCTCAGCCCCTGGCAAGTACTATTAGTACCCAACATGGTTATCTAAATTCTACAAGTCAAGTTTGGTAAAAATAAATCCAACCGCAAGGTGTTCATAGGTATGTATTATTACGATACGTCCGATGAGGAGCGTATCCTCTTTATTATCAGAAGTTATGGTACGGTTTGATCCTACGAATTTACACCCTCCCCCTTCTCAAATGCCCTTTAACAATCCAACCTTCTTTAATATTTATCATACATAAGTTTGTGCCAATTATGGTTAAAATAGATCCAACATCAAGAAACATATAGCCTAGTACTTATAAATAATAAGGTTTTGGCCTGGAGTCTATGCCTCCTTGGATCCAATCCAGTTATCAGCTACGTTTTGTTATTTATTGTTTTATAAAACATTTACGTCAATTTTGGTAGAAATCCATCCAATCAGAAGACGTCTTAACACTAAGGCTTCCCCCTTCCTTGTCTCAAAAACTCATCCAGGGTAAATATTGTTCACGTGAAAGGTTTATTCAAATTTTTATTCAAATTCTCATACCACAACGCGTGTATAGTAGTTGTGTAGTAAAAGATTTTGGATCTGAGGCTCTTGGTTGGATTAACCCCGTTAACAAACTTAACATTTTAATTTTGAGGACGTCCAAACCAAGTTTCATAAAGATGCACTAAGAGTTATGGCCGTAATCGTAACAGATAAAGAATAGCTTACACATTTCAAGAAGTAGATTAGAAATCTACCTAAAAATGCACCCACCATGTGCTTTGACTCTCGTTGTGGGAATGAGTGTAAGAGAGTGACAAATTCAATTATGAGTCAGTGTTGCCATTAGCATCTTATTAGTACCTCCAAATTAGAGGGAGATGGTTGCTACATTGAAACTTTCCTTACAGCCACTCAGCTTTATCATTGGACCCAACCTAAGGAGACACAGAAGACTGTTGATTTATCAGATCGACTACTAAAATTAACTCTTATTAGCCATCGCTATTATAGACGAAAAATAAAAACAAACTGGGTTTGGATATTCCAATACGGTTTTGACCATTTACGTGCAACTCCTCCAAATTCATCCTCATTTTTTCCTAAATTTTCACCTCAGGCAGAGCTAGCAAAGTTGGTAAGGGGATATATAGCACATGAAGCAGCAAATATCCCGTCTTCTTTGTCGCCTAATGGTTATAAAAGTGTTCCCTCGACGTCTCGCACACATTATCTCCAGTAAGTGGAGTCACCAGAGTGGAGTGCTATATACAAGGATTCTCGCTTTCCTATCGATTGTCTGTTATCGGTAGTGGAAGCTATCCATAACTTGTGTCGACCAAATGGAAATTTCTTAGGGAAATTTCTTATAGACGAAAAATAAAAACAAACTGGGTTTGGATATTCCAATACGGTATTCACCATTTACGTGCAACTCCTCCAAATTCATCCTCATTTTTTCCTAAATTTTCACTACAGGTAGAGCTAGCAGAGTTGGTGTATGTATAGAAAACACAGAGCTAGCATAGAAAACTGTATGTATAGCTTTTTCATGAAATCAGACTTCTCGTCGGTTGAACAGTCACAATATTTTTCTGATATTTTAATTAATGTGATAGAATGATTCTTTAATCATTGGTCTCCAGCACGACTCCAACGTTTATAAGCAAAGATAGAGGCGGAGCTGCAAGAGAGGTATTTGATTGCGTGTTCAGATACTGGGACATTCCACCTGTAACTGAGGTATATTTTCTAACCACTGCACTCTGTCTTATCTGTTTAGCTCAAACAAGGACATGATGGCTACCCCTAAAAAGTGTAATGTGGTTCCAAGACTAATTGCAGACATTTAATTCAACTTTATGGAATCAATAGAGCTTCCATAACAGTTTTGTAACACGATTGCAATTGAATTTCGACTCTGTACCACCTGACTTCCAACCTCTAGTACCCGTTACGCATTTCGGTAAAATATTGGTTTATTAACCCCTTTAGTGGATATTTAACATAAGCATTTGGCATTTCCTATATTTTGGTAGTGTTGGCAGTACCACATAGGTTTCAAGAATATGTGATCCTCTCTTAAGTTCGACCTTGCTTGACGACCCAGATGAGAGAGGCGATGGTTTGTTATGTGAGCCTGAATGCAAGCAAAGTAATTCTTGTATATTAACTTTACTCACTTATTTAGCTCATCGTATTTTCATTACCATGTGCGGATATGTTAACTCTAAGGTGATATATCATCGGGCGAACTTGATTCGTTTCTTCAGTCGTATTGGTGTCTTCAGACAACTCAAGATCAAGTAGGGAAGTATAGTAAAAGCTCAATGCGGACAATTTAAATTAAACAGTGTGGTCGAGTGAGTGAAATAAAATTCAGTGTTGTACCACCATCCAGCCTACCATTCCTGTCTTTCACATTTTTATCATTAGCCATATTTATTATTTAATATATTAGTAATATAAATCACACAAAAATCAAATGTGAACGAAGAATATTAGTGGAGATAATCACGTCTATCCTAATAGGATAATGAAGGCCTTTAAGATCCCAATCAGCGCTTGTAAGTCATTTATACAATTTGTGTCTATTACAGTAATTTTCCTTATTAAAAAGCGTTAAGAAGTTGAGATCGTTGAATCGTATGTATCTTTATTCTTGTATTATAACGGCACCAGTCTAAAACGGAACTAGAAAAGTTTAATCCTTTAATTTAAGAAAACTGTCATAAATATTAGTCACAATTTGATTGTTAAAACCTGATATGTCACTCATAAAACTAAAATTTATAATAAATAACGTAAGTATAAAGAGATACCACATACAAGTATTCTTCAAGTATTCCTTTCAATAAAGAGAACTTTTGAACATGACAATGGTTCAATTGCCGAGAGAAAGTAAAGCATCCGCTAATGAGATGAGCCCGTCTGAATCATGTTGGTAAATTGGCTCATTAGCTGGTCCTTAGTGAGGTGCGTGATCGGTCAGGCGACCATCCCACCTCAGTCATCATCATCATCATCACACCTGACACAGAGTGGACATGAACCGCTGTAGTACAATTTATTGCTGTCCTCATTCACCATAGTTACCACTCCTTAATAAATCAGAGTTCTAAAAATGGTCTGATCTCTTATATTTAAGGGAATCGATCACTTTCGTTAATCGTTCCAAAAATTGCCCATTTCCCGTACAACCCTGATAAGGTCTGTGAAAAGCGGAGCCGTTATGGAACTTATTCAAACAGGAAGAGACCTTTTTTGGAATTAGTAATATACTATAATATCACTCAACGATCACTTTAATTGTAACGTAACTTCATATTTAATATCTGAATCATCCTAATTCATAACATTTACTAAAAAATGTACTTTTATTTTCTATACATTTACAGAACCAACGAATGTTACACGTTATATTACTACTTAAACTTAAGATGCACAGTTGATTTTAAAGCAACTTGGTTGGAATAAAATTAGTTTTTTCACATTACATAAGTTTTTTAATTATCTATATATATATAACAGACGACTATAACACAAAATTGCTGCGAAATTAGTGTAATTTACAAGTGCTGTATACTAAGAAAATATCTCTCAATCGTTCCGAAACAGGCTACAAAAATCATGTTTACCCATATGTATGTTTATATAAATGCTAGCAATTACTCACCACTTTGTTTATGATTTCCTATTGAATACCACGCTCGATATAAGCATTTAGTTTTTTAAATTACGCCTAATAAACACTCCTGAAAATAAGAGATGATCGCTGGTAGATAATTCCAGTCTCATGATCCACTTCATAACAATTGAACTTCAGTTGAAGGATTAATGTTTTGGGGCTCTGAAGTCGGAGAGTGAAACAGTTTTATTAATGGAATAAAAAATGTCTGCAGTATTCTATAATACGTGATTTAATAGCCGTAACAATTACAGTTGCAATTGAAATATTTTAGGACAGAGTGAGAGAATACTAATTTCGTTGTAGTTATCTTGGTGATAACACTTATTATGCAATATTATAAGACCCTATAATAACTTCGCAAAGGATGGGGCGTAGACATATTTATGGTACGTGTTCACTGTTCATTGGAAAGAGGAAAGCTATACAAAACTGCCACTGTTACTTGTTTAAGGTTCAGCAAGTAAAGAGTTATCACATAAAATATATTACATATACAAATAAAGAGTTTAATAATTGTTTAATAGATACCTTAGTATTATGCTATACATCTGTTTGCTATATATCAGTGGTAGAGATTATGTCTAGACAGCTCAAGTTTGAAACAATTCTTTTCTGGAAATACAGGAATACACGTTACGTAAGTTTCCAGTGCAAGAACCGGTTCCTGTAAATCAGTCCTACGGTTACTGTATCTCATAGTAGTGACTCATTGCATGCCATGATTGAGTGCCACAGTGGCTTAGCCAAATCAAACCTTTACTGTATCTCATTGTAGTTGCATTGCATGCCTTGATTGAGTGTAACAGTGGCTGAGCTCTAACAGTGCCTGAGCCGTTACTGTATCTTATAATAGTCACACTACATGCAATGATTGAGTGTCATAGGGCTTGAGCAAAGTCAGTCAATCCTTTACTGTATCTCATAGTAGTCACACTACATGCCTTTGCTACAATGATTAAGTGTCACAGGGTCTGAACCAAGTCAAACCTTTACTGTATCGTATAGTAGTTGCTTTACTTGTCATGATGTTAGTATTACAATGTAAGAAGCTATTCCTGTATATTGTTCCTACCGTTACTGTATGTCGTAGTATACAGTGAGTGTCACAATTTATATTTCTGTTCTGATTTAAAGTAGTGACTTTACCTATAAAAAACACCTTTTCTTTTTTCTAGTTCCGGTTTTTAACACGTGGGTTTTATACGTTTAGCTTAAAAACATGGTGGCTTGTAAATCTCTGAATATGGAGAGATAATTGACATTCAAATTAGTTTTTCTTAAAATTAAAGTGTTGAAACTAGTCGGATATAGCTGGTTTATGTTTTCGATCCATATGTCTCCTACGCAGTTTGTATTAGGTTTTGTCATTCTCTGCCTTGCTTAATTAAAAATAATTAATATTATTCTGTTAAAAATGCTGTTTACACGATAATAAAACAGAGTTCTTTTAGTAGGAACCACCTCTCCAGTGACAATTTTAAAATAGCAAGGATATCATTCACAAAACTTGTCGTATCCAATAGGTAAATTCCTTTAAAAAATCCGCGACTTGAGACTAAAACTGATCAATGGTTAAGTTTCACACCAAGTGCACGATGGAAAAACTATGTTATTAACGTCAATGACTCGCTACCCTCCAATACTTAGTTATATATACTAGTTAGCTATACCCCCGATTTGCATAACACCTAATGTAGGAAAACACACAGATCGTCGTCTCTTTATCAGAATATATCGTCTTTACTGAATTTCCCATCAATGTAACAATAAGATCTTATTCCCAATCCAGTCACAGTTGGGTGAAGTATCTGTTTTTGAGTTCCAGTATTATATTTAATATGTACATAATAGACACATTTCAATATATTAAAAGTAGGGTTTTTAATTCAGTCCCACACAGGTGGAGTATGCGAAAAGCGGTGGTGTCACAGAGATTGGACACTTATCGTATGTCATTTGCAGTTTTGATGACGTAAGTAATAACAAAATTTCAACTGATTTAATATGTAAAATGAAAATATCATGATGGTTCGTTGAAACATATAAGACGCAACCAATATGTTTGAGAATCATAGCATTACGAACACGTCTTTAATTTATTTTTGATTGAGTATTTATTGAAAGGTAAAACTTTTTATATGTATGTCTAAGATAGTCTAATGTGAGAGTTACCTTGATAGTAAAAAAATTTAAGGAATGGCTATATAGTGGTTATTTAATGAATTATTATAACTAATTAATAATATTGACTTAAGAAATGAAAGAAAATAACCTATAAAAAGTCAATGCATGTCTATACAAATCTTAGGACAGTTAAGTATTTTGCTACAGCTGGCCAATACAGTTAAAACCTGTTGTAGCTATTTTTTTATGTTACTCTCGCAGTGTATAGCTATATGGGCCCAATTAGAGCTATCTCAAGCTAGGAAACATCTGAAACGGAACTATAAGAGTTATTGAAGGTCACATAATGATCCAACCCATCTTGGATTTGTTGTAGCTGACAGTCTTAGAATAAGGTCTGACTTCGACATTAGCATTACCTACTTTATAGAACCTAGGGAATTATAATGCAGGTAATTTTGACAGACATATAATTAATTTGCAAAAGATTATATTATACATGGTGTTGGAACACATATTATGATCATGTCATTAAACTCATGTGAATTTATTCATTTACCTTCAGCGATTGTTTAAAAAGTCTTTGAAAATTAAAAAGTTAGATTAATTCATATACTAGTTAGTTTTATTATTTTTTTTACTTTATTTTATAAACTGGATATTTACAAGTTAATTGGTAACACGTAAAATAATATCCACTTGATAGTAATACAAAGTTAGGTAGTTGTATTGCCAAAATGACGTTTTTAGTCGCTGGCCGAAGCCGGAGACAATCGCCTGAGTGGCTGTGAGCCGCGACGTGAAGAGCAGTCATATAAAGCCATCCAGAACTAGTTTGTACGGGCGAGATTCCTGCCCAGCTCCACTTGTATGTTAATGACCGCCTCACTGTCTCTGCGCTGTGAACTTCCATTTAAGACTGTCTTCCAGCTCCTTATTGCTCCTTCTCGAGTACTCTTAGTGCACTATCTCACCTTAAGCTATTTCATTGTTTGGGAAGTCAATTCTATTATGTAATTAAACTAACAAGTAATAATAGAATGAGTCAAACTCACACAAACTTAAATTTGTATAGTATTGTTCGGAGGAGTGAGTTTGATATCAATGATGTGCATTTTTTAACAACAAGTGTTTTGTACGCTAACCTTACTCGACAACAATACCTGCATGCCATAAAAAAGCATTATTTGTTTGAAATTTTTTATACAAAACCATACTAACCCAATACATAATAATATTCATATTCTCTATAAAATTTGTAATGGCATCAACCTCTGAATATGAGACAGCAAAGGACCAAATTTAAAAGCCATATAAAATAGCTATACTACAAGAATTTATTTGTTTCTAAAAGAAACAGTGAAATTACATGTACAAAGTGATGTTTATAGCGATGGTGTGTAGCCGATTTTAAAAATCTTTTCCGTTTAGATGGACAAAAGATAAAAATTGAAAGGAGCTAAGAATGATGGACTGGATTCACCGGTCAGCCGGATCAGCTGTCATGGAAAGATACCGGTGAGGATCTGGTAATATGGAACTTAATCAAGGTATATTTCCATTGAAATTAGAATGTCTCTCTAATTCAGGTTCCTATTCCTGATTTGAAAGAAAATATATTTCAATGAATCACCTACAGTTCAGATTTTGCTCGAATTCTCTGGTTGGTTTATATATCTGCTCTAAACTTTAGATAACTATAGAATAAAATAAATCCTAACAAGAAATATGATGACTGCGATTATTGACAGATGAATGGCTATTTGTTAAACTGTTTTTGTACAAATCATCATGGGCAGTACTATCTAACCATCAAATCAAAATATCTATAATCTTTACATTGCACACGTAACATTTAATTTCATTTTCATTTATTTACCTCATTTACATATAATACAAATATAGAGATAATAATATACACAAGAAGGTACCCACATGGGCAAAAGCCTGTGTGTGAGAACCGAACATTATTTTCTTACAAATTAAGATTGGACATTTACGTTGCACATTATATTTTATAAGTGTTATCAAAATGTTTTATTCAAACGTAATAATTTCAAAATAAGGTAGATCTGTCATTTTATTTAAATTTTCATTGAAACCCCATTATTATATCCAGTTAAAGAAAAAAGTTTCTTATAAAACCATTTCTCTTAGCACAACACCTGAACTTTAAACAGTGAATGAACGATAACAGCAATGGCTTTGACTAGAGATTAGGCTGAACAAATAAAATTACTGAGTTTCCTTCCTGAAATTAGGATACAGTTTGGCAACAAACTTCCTTCAACTCTGAGAAACTCTCACAGCTGTGGTTCCTTTAAAACCCGATAATAAAAACTTGGAGCCCATTACACTGGTCGAAACATTATCTTAGTTCCTTATTACAAATAAAATAGCGCAAGAAGTTAATTAAGAAGTTAATGTTTTGTTAGAGCCGCTAGTATAATGTGAGTGTAAAAATAAAGTGTATATCCTTTTTAAAACGACAACGCTTTTAATAACTTAAACTATGTACTGGTATTACAAAGTTGATGTTTTTTATTGTCTTGTTAAATAATTTTGTAAACTGTTACTAATTAAAAACAATCTTTACAATGTAAAATTGTATTGTAACATCCTTACTTATCCCAATTACTAACAATGTTTTTACAGTTTTGAAACTATCATCTCACACATCTTGTTAAAATACTGGTTTAGACGATGGAAACAGCTGACCTAGTGCCTGCAGCAGGGCCAAACTGGCGATCCGTCGGTAATCAATCTGTCGTCTAGTGACCTCTGAGCTATGGGACCAGTCTAAAACTAAAAATTGTTGTGCAAGTAAGATACCACGAAATTTTACTTTCTTCTCTATCACGGGAGAAAGTATTGTTTTACTTTAATAAATAGAATCTACACTTGGCTCCAAATATACGCGTATGTTTCAGAATTATTTAGTCTAACAAATGGTTTCACCTAGCATTTCTTTGTAAGTCTCTTAATTCAACAGCGAATGATTCTGACCAATTAATTTCGTATTATATTTCATATTTAAGTTACTTAATCATTTGCGTATTGAAGACCTACCTGACCAACTATGACCAATGTTATTAAATTATAATAAATTTTACAACTATAGAACATTTATAAGCTCCTTGTACAACATTGCAATTGACTTGTACGTAAAAGTTAATTTAACAGTATTTAACTAGGACAACACGTAACGTTTGATATTGATCATTTTGGTTGGTAGTCTAATTCTAACATACCTTTTCCAGTGAGTTATATTCAATAATAATTAAGATTTTAGAACCAAATACTTTATAATTGTTATTTAAGAAAACGTGCTTTCCCCTGAAAACGTAAATGCTCTAATCATTTCGATCTAATTTTCACATTTAATTCTTAGTAAAAAAGATATTTTCAAGTAAAACAGCCTTATAATTTAAGACCGAGTGAACAGGAATATTACATAACTTAGAGAAGTATAATAAAACAAGAACCAACATGTGTTTTGACGGTTTTACACTGAATTGTTTGGCGCTTCGATATCGGCTTCATACTTTTCAGGAGTGTGTAGTACATTAAAGCTCGTTTTATAAATAACTGAAATAACTAACATTTATTTATGTGACGGCTGGTCATTGACTAGCACTATGTTAGTTTCTTACTTGAACGGGGGCAGGGTCACTATGCGTGCCAAACACCACATATGCAGCATAATTCAAATCCTACGATGGGTAAGTGAATTGAAAGTAGAATATCCTCCATATTTATTAAACATTTTGGATTTATAGGATAAAATATATTGTAAGCTTAAAGGAAACATGATTATTTGTATTCTCAACAAATAATTTGTGTTTTAACGTATAAATTATGTTGTAGTAATTTTTTTGTGTAATTGCAGTTCTAAACTTTTAGTCTCTTGACAAACTCAGACCATACTCTTCTAGAACTAACCCTGATGGCTACAGATTTCTAGGTTAGGTGAGAAGTGGGCAGGACTGAGCCAAGCCGACTTAGGTCAGGAGTGCGAGTACTCCATTAACGCAATGTCCCGTTGTTAATGAGACAACCGTGTTCGGTAGCCATATATTGTGTAATTGAATCCGACTTGATCCGCTTAGTTTCTCGCTGCACGGACGGCGCGGCGCGGCGGATCGCGGACGTCGCGTCAGTGGAGCGGGGGGCGAACGGCGAGACGGAACGATCAACCTCTTGAGCTCTATACATCACAGCCGCGCGTCAAGATAACATCTGAGGACACGGCACTCTGTCGCTGGCAGCTCAGACATGTCTGTACCGGTTTCGCATGATATGGGGGAAAATTAAAATTATTTACAAGAGTACCATCCAGTTTTATAAGGCTGCACGAATGTGTATGTCCATTTAAATCAAGCGTGCTGTTAAAATTCGAATTACGAGTTCGATTTGAAAATAAGCGTGTATACAGATTTTTATGAAATGAAAAACATAATGTACAGAATTAAGCATTTCGAAAAATTAGAGATGGAATTCAATTGGTTCAATAAAAAAATGTAAGGACTTGTAATAAATCAAACATTCCTTTGTTGGGAGTATTTTTTTTTTAACTTTTGCACACAGCAGTCTAATGAATATAAAGCTTTTATTCATCAGTTTCTTCTTTCCCACTCCTATGCTGTGAGTATGTGTCAAAATATCGTAAGGAAAAGAAATGATAAAGTGTCTTGTCGAGATCAAAACCAAAGAGCCTCAAATTTTATTTTCATACACACCTAATGATGACTGCAAAAACAATAATATGGAAATGTAGATCCTTACCTGCAATCATATCCTGACAAAGAACTCAGAAATTCCTACTTAAAGTGAAAGCTTCATGACTGTTAACAGTGAGTAATTAAATAATTTTCACTATAATAATACTAATTGTGGTTATGCGGGATTCTGTCTATTGAAATCGTCTCTCAGCTCAAGTTTAAAAATAAATTTATATCACCTAATATGGAGTGATTGAATATTGTAAAAATTTACGAGGAACAAAAAAATGTGAACAAAAATACAATTAGTTGTAATTGGAGCGTTGTAATTGAACACTGTAGATTATTTGAATAAATCCAAACCGGTACCAGATAACCACAGTAATTGTAGATACTTAAGGTAGTTTAATATTGGTTAAGACGAGTGTATTATTTAAGTAATTTTAAATGTGAAAACTCTTGGAGCAACTGGAAAATTCTTTAAATATTATTAAATGTTAATGAAAACAATACTTTTCCAAATTGTTTATTTATTGGACAAAGCCTTTCGAAACCAAAGGTTTCATCATCAGGCTACTCCACCTGATGAAACCTATGCTTTCGAAAGGCCTCGTCCCAAAAATAAACAATTTGGAAAAGTATTGTTTTCATCGACATTTCATAATATTTAATTTTAAATGTGGTCATTTTATATTTGAAGATAACATTTTTAGCTTTTTATACGTCTAACTTTAAACAAATTCAATCCGCTTAGTGGCTTGAATTTTGATTAATGATTGATATAATATTAAGATTATGAAATAATGTATCATAAATGTTTTTTTTTTTTTTGTTTTACTTAAAACACCTTTATATTTTTTCAACTTGGTCGTTGATGGTTCTTACTTAATCAGGCTCAAGTAAACGTATTTTGACGCTGTCCACTCTAAAGTGTAATCAAAACTATATATTGTACATTGCTGGTGTGTCTAACCGACTGAAAGGGTTACCATGTGGGCGCTTACGATAAACAAGGAATGCATTACTCAGGTGTACATATATTCCTGTCCAATTGTCTTGTCAGACCCTAACCTTGTCCCCGGGTCAGACCAGCGCGGCGCCAGTATACGACTGTACTGTCTACTGCACTCTCCAGCATCCGAACATAATATGCTCTGTAATATCTCTAAATGAGTCTCTAGTTTAATTACACAGTTGTTCATCTATTATAATCAATATATTTATAGAATTGAATTTTTTTAATACATTATTTTATCAAAAATTGTCACAATTTTATGATTATAACGATTTATTATTAATAAAATTTTAATGACCAATACGGCGAAGGAGTTCTTTGACTTGATGGCTGATATTAGGTTTTATAGGTATAGCTTTACATTCCCTGCCTTATTTATGAGGAGTGATCAGTACAGAGGCCCACGCCATAGCACGTTTACCACCAGTCTTCTCTGAGGTTGTATGCAACATTTCAAGTCTATTCCTCATTTCATTAATGTAGTGCTCATGTCACCACACCACATGTTAAAAATGACGTATGATTGTATTCAGTTTTTTACTTATTCAGTATTATTACAGTCAATTTATTTATTCTGCGATTTTCTCGTTGTCACCATGGATCATAGTGTGTTCAAAAAGTCTCGCGAATTTTGTGTATTTTCAAAAATTATTTATTTATTCGTGAATATCTATTTTGTCCCCTTCAAAGTAATCCCCCTGGGATATTATACACTTGTGCCAACTTTTTTTCCAATCTTCGAAGCACTTCCAAAAAATATTTGTTTTATATCTTGTTCAGCTCCTCCTTCAATGCCGTCTCTATCTCGTCCATCGTGGCGTAGCGTCGTCCTTTCATGGGCCTCTTCAGTTTCGGGAACAATAAAAAGTCACAGGGGGCCAGATCTGGAGAATACGGTGGCTGCGGTATCATTAGTGTGTTGTTTATGGCCAAGAAGTCGCGTACAAGCAGCGATGTGTGAGCAGGGGCGTTATCGTGGTGCAAAAGCCAATTTTTGTTTTTTTCCACAAATTCGGGCGTTTCTGGCGGATTGCTTCGTGCAAATTGCTCATAACTTGCAGGTAATATCCCTTATTCACTGTTGCCCTTGCCCTACCTTGTGGCAAGAACTCATGATGCACCCCGCCCCTGCAATCGAAGAAAACTGTAAGCAAAACTTTCACATTCGACCGAACTTGGCGTGCTTTTTTCGGTCTTGGATCGTGCGGCAGCTTCCATTGAGATGATTGAGTTTTGGTTTCCACGTCATAACCATAAACCCACGATTCGTCACCAGTTATGACCCTCTGGAGCAAATTCGGGTCGTTGCGGACAGATTCCAACATCTCATTAGCAATGTTCATGCGATGCTGTTTTTGATCGAAATTGAGCAATTTTGGTACATATTTTGCGGCGACCCGTCTCATGTCCAAATTATCGATTAAAATCGAATGGCACGAGCCAATCGATATGCCTAGGTCCTCGGCAATTTCTCTAACGGTGATTCGACGATTGGCCAATACCATTTTCTTCACTTCATCAATTTTTTCGTCTGTTGTTGAAGTGCTCGGGCGTCCGGCACGCTCTTCGTCGTTCACATCTTCTCGGCCTTCTGAAAACATTTTGTACCACCGATAAACATTGCTTTTGTCGAAAGTAGCTTCTCCGTATGCCACAGTCAACATTTGGAATGCATCCGCGAACTTAATTTCGTTTTTCACACAAAATTTGATACAGGTTCTTTGTTCCATTTTTTTGAATAGGTAAAAATCGAAGATGAACAAAAACACGTGCAAGCAGAGCAACTGTCAACAATTAACTGAACATTCAAAATGGCCGAAATTGTCAACATAAGTGAGAGACATTTATGTATCAACATAACGCCACAAAAAATCAAAATTCGAATATACGTAACCCACGAAAATTCAAAATTCCGATACTTTTTGAACACACCTCGTATGAGGGAAAATGTAAAAATGTAATTTAACGGCCAGTCGATACCCCATGGAATGACATATACAATATTCTAACTGGATGTTTCTAATATAGTATAAAAATTAAGCATCGTACCAAATGTCAAGTACACAAAAGTCCGTTCTCGAGATAGCGTGCGGAGGGACAGACGGAAAAACAGAAATGAACTTTTACTTAGGTCAGATTTTTAAATAATCCAAACAAAACCACAATGGTCCTCAACTTGTTTGTTACCTCTACTATGTATTACTTGACCTATGTATTACCTTATGTAGTTTTGGTTATTTTAAACAGATTATAGGATTTCATCAACACAAATAGGCTTTAATGTACAAATAACATTATAAAGAAAATGAAAGAGGAACTTCTTTAACGTCAATGAATAGACTTTTCCAACCCTCATTCAAGAAAATGCTCTCACCAATGTACAGACCGAAGAAAAGTGTTTTGTACCAGACGTTCGGTATAAACTAGATGAAGAGGAAACTAGCCTTAAGTTATTATTCATTTATGATAACACATCATAGAATTCATGCATTATATACTCTGAAGCCTTAAAAATACATACATATTTTTTGTGTAGTGAATTGGATTATATATGGACCAACAAAATATAATTTAAGTCCATTAAATTTGTACAGTACTGCTAAAGAGAGTGGTTGTTGGAAGTTAAAAAATGAATGAATAAGCTCTTTATTTTGGCAGGTAAAATTATGACGTTGAACTCTTGAAAGGTCCTTTCTTGCACATAACCTGTGTCAATAAATATAAAAACAAAACTACTTGTAAGTAAAACCAAATTATAATACACGGCATATACAGGTAAATAAATAAAACCTAACCAACATAAAATTAAATGTCAAGTTATTAAAACAGTTTCATACGTTCAAAAATAGTACTAAAAACTAAAAGTTTAAGAAACTAAAGACTACAATTCAAATGTATTAAAACACTATTTAAAGAATATTCCAATTGGAAGCACATCCTGGTATAGAATGATACAACGTTTTAGGTCTCACAGGGTAAAGTAGATATTTAAAAAAGTAATTATTTACCAAAATATTAAAATACATTACACATACCTTGAGGTTATATAACAAATGGCTTATGTATCGGTACATAAATTTTCTTACAATTTTCGAACAACAAAATATTCAACTGTTGCCTATTTCCTGAGACCTGTGGGCCGGGTCTTGTCATTTGCTCTAATAGAGTTAATATAATTTGATTTAAATAGATTTTATTGCTTCATTGATAAGATCACAAAAAATGTTATTCTGATAATTCTTTAGTAAAATTGGTGGATTTTAAGATATTATAAATTGAAATGGCTGGCATTTAGAAAGTATAAAATATAATATAATATTTTTATAGTAACTGGTCTTGTAATCCTAAACATTTGACCAAAACTTGGTAATCGTAGTACATAATTCATAACTTTTTAAGATGTAATTAAAAAAAAAAAAAAAAAAAAAAAAAAAAAAAAAAAACATATAGAAGCAGACAGATGAAAAACTAAGCACCAGAGACCCATTGTGAAAAGTATTTGTCTCGATTTGAGCAATAACTTAATATACATTCGTCCAGAGAGTTAAGGGACAGCATATTATACATATAATTTCATCAGTTTAAAGATTGAAAACAGATAAGTCTTTATTGTTTTTAAAATCTATGTATTTATTGTTTAAATACATTTCTAGATAAAAACATCCCTAGATAGTTTTACTTATATAATTAGCATAACCTACCACGTCATTCTTTGTCATATTAATTAAAAGTCGGTAACACAAGTTATACTTGAACTGTAACAGATAAGAGTGAGGAATAAACAAGAATGGAAAATGTAAAGTGTTAAAAGTTGCAGATCTAAACACGTTAAATCATTTTAGTTGCTGCACCAGCTCGCTACAAATCGTGTTCTGATTTATCTCAGTTGTCACTGGTGGACAAGCGACAGTACAGGTTGTAAAGCGGACTTGATAGCATCTGATATCCGTGTTTCCACAAGAAGTCTGCCAAGTGCGACAAAACTAGTATATTCCAAGAAATGTTCATCTAACTTCAAGTGTTCTAAAAATGATAAGACATCTGCCAATATATCTGTCCTAAATTTCTATAGGCGAAATGGTACTATATTTTTTACTTGAGGTAAAAAGACTGGTCACAGAAATATTTTGTCGAGAAAAACATGCTGAATTTTCCAAATACATATTTTAAAGACATAGTGTATGGAACTGTCACACAACACTTCTACCGTCACACTTGGCATATGCGCGTCTAACATGGTTTAGTATGGTTTTTTTAAAATTGTAATTGTGTGTTAGATTAGTTATCACGCGAGGAAGGGATACGGTTGCAGATATCGAAACGTTCTGTTAATCATTTTCAGGCAATATTGGCAAATGAACGAAAAAAGTCTTCCTTCCTTCATATACCTTATCACCATTACAGATTTACTTTAAATTAATAATACTATTTAATTTAAATGCATTTTCAATACTATTATATTTTAAACCGCTTAATATATTTACCCAAATATCAAGAACTCTGCTAGAATTTGAGCTATAGGTGTAAACCGAGTATTAACTGCATGCGTTAATAAATTAAAATATATAATTGTCTCCAAATATGTATGTTTTGGTATTAAAGATTCCAATTACAAACAAATTTTCTATGGATTTGTTATTTGGTTTCTACAAAACCGTGGGAATTTCAAATATTATAACACATAATCGATATAAAAAAATAGTTTTTATCTCAAATTTAATTCTCATTATTAAATAATATTGAACTAATTTTAAGAACAAATTTAAACTGATAAATTTCTTATTAAACTCAAAGTTTCAGGAACACGCTGTAGAACTTTGAATATGTTATGAAATTTTAATTTTTAAACAAACAATGTAATGCATCAGTGAAAACCGTACAAGTAGGTTAATTGGGAAACTGGCAGTGAACTGTGAAGTCTAGTTAGGAGATAAGAGCTCAGTTTCAAATGGAAGTGAGAGCTTTCATGTACCTTTTAGAGTTTAAAAAATCATCACTGATATATGACTTAAATTTTCTATTTTTAATTGAATATTATATGTATAAACACTAAAGTTACTCTTGTGACTGAAAAACCCTGTCACACGTGTTACATGTTGTACGTAATCAATTTACAATAAAAAATGTTCTAATCAATTGAAACTGGTTGAACATGTCTACTGTCTTGGTATTCTGTTGAAAATTGAAAAGTAATAAGCTTTAGATAATGTTAAAGGATGAGGTATGTGTTATTTTTTACGATCATCTTTTATGAAACTAAATCTGATGCAAGCACTGTAAAACTCTGTGATGGTAAACGTATGATAGTAAGTGGATCTTCAGTGTTAGCTGTAATACAAAATATTATCAGTCTATATTAGTAATAACACATATATTAATATTTGGAAATTAATAAATCAAAAGTAAATTCATAAATTAAACATAAAATATTTGTCAAAATTGTAATAAACATACAGTAGAATATAATTCAGTTTTATCACAGACACCTGTTGAGTTAAAAACCAAATCAAAAATAAATATGGCGTAATATTAGAATACAATATTAAGTGACCAAGAATGGTTATTATGGAATTTTAAGTTCTATAGGTTCTATTATAGCGTTTCATGTATCACAAAGATGCTATAATAAATGTACATAACTTTAAATAATAAATAATGCAGAAGAATACCTAATAAAAGTTTTTCGGTTTTGAATACAAAACCAAATAAAGTTAACTGAACTTGTAAAGATGGAAGTGCACAGCTTCGGTAAAAGGTATAGTGAAACAAATCAAGTCTGCATTCAAGTACATTATTGATAAAGGTTTAAACCAACTTTATACCACAACTAACACTAATCATACCTTGTGCTATGGCATTAACAGATAATTATTATATATTTATAAATGACTTAGAGTAACGTATATTTTTATTTGAAGTTTGAAGTTGATTTATGTTGTTTTTTGCGTTTACAATTAGTACATATGCCAGTGTTATAGATAAGTTAAATTATCCATTCACAATTGTAAAGCCTCGTGTTGCAGTCTTAAGTAGTTTGCATTATCAAAAAGGTTACCAGAAAAATTTGTATTTAACCCGCACTGATCACAATCCTCCATCCACACATAGTGGGTGTTATATTAAACAGTGGAATATATAGTTGAAAACAGTTTTTATTCATTAAGCTTGGTTTTCCTTGTTAGTTCATACAACCTAAAATATTTGTTATGTTATTTTAGAAAATTACTCCCATTCCCAAGCTTTGGAAAAACTTGGGCTCATTTCGCTCACGAAAATATATCTCGAATACATACATCATTAGACAGAAAGGTGTGAAATAATTTTCAAAAGTAGCATCTTATTCTCCTTTTCAATATTTTCAAACAAACTAAACACCGACCTAATAAATAATATGTTTCAAGAGACAGTATATATATATATATATATATATATATATATTATATATATTATATATATATATATCTGTACTTTTTGTAATTCAATGTTTATTGAAATTAAATTAAATTAGGCTATTGCCACTTATACAAATTAAATGAATATAAATACAAGTCATTTGACAGGTATTTGGTCTTCCGATCATATGTTAGTTTGGTTATTTAAACACATATGTGACAGAAAAAAACCAAATACAAAATAATTAAATCGTAAAAAATAAGTGCTCTGTGGTGTAATGGTAGCACATTCACCCGGCAAGTGAGAGATCCAGGTTCGAGTCCCGGCGGAGCAAGTAATTTTTGCAATTGAATGTTTATTGAAATTAAATTAAACTAAGCTATTGCCACTTATACTAATTTAATGAATATAAATACAAGTAATTTGACAGGTATTTGGTCTTCCGATCATATGTTAGTTTGGTTATTTAAACACATATGTGAAAGAAAAAACCAAATACAAAATAATTGAATCGTAAAAAGTAAGGGCTCTGTGGTGTAATGGTAGCACATTCACCCGGCAAGTGAGAGATCCGGGTTCGAGTCCCGGCGGAGCAAGTAATTTTTGCGATTCAATGTTTATTGAAATTAAATTAAACTAAGCTATTGCCACTTATACTAATTTAATGAATATAAATACAAGTAATTTGACAGGTATTTGGTCTTCCGATCATATGTTAGTTTGGTTATTTAAACACATATGTGAAAGAAAAAAACCAAATACAAAATAATTGAATCGTAAAAAGTAAGGGCTCTGTGGTGTAATGGTAGCACATTCACCCGGCAAGTGAGAGATCCGGGTTCGAGTCCCGGCGGAGCAAGTACTTTTTGCGATTCAATGTTTTTGAAATTAATATATATAGTGTTTATATAGTTTGTTGTTATGTCCAAAAACTCCGTCAAAAACTGTTCGTCAAAATTACCCGAAACGTAAAATCAACAATGGAGAAACAACATAAGGGAAAGTCCACATCATATGTTAGGTTTTTGTTTACAAATCTCGTAAACGGAGCCTAATGGCGCATAAGCCATTTGACCTTCCCGGCCCATTCTTCTTGCATCCTGAAATAAATTTCTCAATGAAACTGATGCTGATTGTTTTTGTTATAGCGTGGATTAAAAACTTCAATAAGGAGTATTTGTTGATTGTAATTAAAACACGCTGCTATCTACTAGCTTTGTTTGATATTGTGGTCAACCTTTTTATCTGACAGGTGATTTTTGCCTGCAAATTTTTGCATATAGACTTAATTTTCCACTTTCCTCACATCTGAAGCAAACTATCCCGACCATACAACCAATGCCGTTAAAAGAAAAACAAAGATAATATAGAATTAATTGCTGTTTCATATTTATACAAACATTTATAATTTTATTATATACAGTATCATGACGCTTATTAAAATACTTATAAACTAAAAATATGTATAATTCTGTAGGATCTGTTATAACAATAAAATTTATAATCTATAAAAGCAATATTGTAGCCATCATTTATATGATGTTGCTGAAATATATATATATATATATATATATATATATAATTTATAATTTTAAAAAAATATTAGAGTAAAAATAAAAAAAAAAAATGTTATATAAAGGTAGTGCAAAAACGCTATTAGTGAGTTATTGCTGGCGAAAAGCTTTGTTTTCAACGAAAATACAGTGATTCTGATATGTTTTGTTTTTACCTTAACTCAAATAAGGCTGGATTATAAGGAAAATCACCTGAAGAATCAAATAAAACTCCACTCTAATTGTAGTGTGAACAGTTTTTGAGAAAAAGTATGAAATTTTACAAAACTCTAATAACAAAAATACCGTTTTAAATGTTTGATGTCCAATAACATTGCTAAATGACCAATAAACAAAATGTTTTTCCTAATATTGTAGAGAATATTAAGTCGTTTGAACAACCATAATAAGAAAAGTTAACTGAATTTTTGTAAAATAAGTTATGAAATTGACTCCTCACGTTTACACTACACAGCAAACTTTTGCGATAATAAGATGAGTTCTGATTGGTAACAGCTGGTAATAAATCTAATCATTTCAACAGCTGTTTATGCTTTTTAAAGTGAGTAGTAATCAGCTGGGCATTTATTGGGCCCCTTCTTAAACGTTCGGAAAAGTGTAAGAAGGGAGTTGGTTATTATATTCAGCTGCGCAGGGCTTAACAAAGATATTCTTATATATCCCACATTTTAAATAGCAAAGGGCATTTAAATAAAAGTCACTAAAACAAATTGTACAAACAGTGTTGCCGTACATAATGTAATTGGTTACTCTATATACAGGGAAGCACTCGACTACGATTGACCATACAGTATATCGTCCATGTCACCTCCATGTAACTGAATACCCGCTACTACGGTCCAAGTGCAGGTATAAATCTGTCGTTGACTGTACTAGGGAGAGTTACCTGATACTCGGTTAGGCTTCTGGGTAAACATCCTAAATAGTACAAAAGTGTCCGTAGTCATTAGAAAATGTGTTACTGTACATGGCTCATTCTTAATTTTGATAGCCTTTCAAACTCATCAACTTGCTTTGTTTGACCACAACAAGCTAATGGCGCGTGCTACCTCCCGGCCTGCATCAAATTCCCTGTTGCCGTATTCAATTCTCTTACAATAAACCGATTTAACGGAGTATCGAAGAACACAAAAGAGTTATCTCTCAGACAGACATACATATGGACGGACTTTTTGACCCAAAAATCAATATGCTTCTTACTTGTATCACGAGGAACTCTTGTACCGAATTTCAAGTCTTTTAGACTTTTTTATCGTACAGACTGTCGGATGACGACTTGATTTTAAGGAGCAAACTGTCTTGTCCTTAATAAGGAGCCACCTTTTTTTAAAGAATATTCCTGAAACAGCACATTGTTGACTGTATAGCCGTCAATTCAGACTGTTACCGATAAGCTTTCTGTTACGGAGAGCAAGTATTCATAATAATATAACAATGAAAGCAATGATTGATTAACGTTTTTTCATTAGTTTTTCCTTTCAATTGATCTTTAAATGTCTGTAAGGGCGATTTTTATATTTAATAACTAACAAGAATTTTAAAATGTAAAACACTTAAGGTTAAATTAAATAAAAAATGTGCTTTAAACCGGTCGTTATTTTTAAAGGAAGTTTTAATAGTTTTATTTATTTTTAAATGTACGTTAACATCTGATTAGATTGAAATCCAAATAGTGTTAAAAATTAGGCACAACATATTCTGGAAAGATTTGGTTGAAACAAAACACGTTTGCTTTACATACATAATACACCATACCAACCGACTCAGCTTCGTAGTGTTCTATATTCCAGGATAATAGCCAATTGTAAAAAAACTTTCAACCTGGCGCAACTATTACTCTATCCAGTTGTTACTCAACCATTTGTCAAAAATAAACGTAAATTATGCTTGGTTTCACCAAATTTCAGAACTTCAAGAATCTATTTAAATTTTGTATTCCTCAACATTTTAACAAAACATTCATCTTACTTTCCTTTTTGAGCTCTACGACCAAACATATAAAATGTTTTTTACTCTTATCCAAGAATTTCATTAATATGTTTTTTTTTAAATATTTTCGCTGTTTCATATAAAATCATTTGAAGATTTGTGATAATTATTACATATCATATATTATAATATTTGAATTTATCACTAACTATTTATTTATTAATCAATCATTAATCAATTTCTACAGTACATTGTTATTCATTTTTCCTTGTTGTATCACAATTGTTTACTGTTATGGTACAAACAAGTAGGCCTATTTAGTATGTTGTAGTAAATGCTTTACTCAAGTCGAGCTGTAAGTGTTAACTTTTTACTAAATACGACCGGATTTTAGACAGGAGTATATCGTATCATATTTCATGTATCCCAAGCTCCTTTAGAGTAAGCTGTGTATAATATAAAATAATGTTTATGATATTTTTTATTAATGTGTAAGCAACACAATTATTTTATATAATTTATCCTCGTGCTTTTTTCCTGATGTTCCCCACACCATGAATTAATTTGGCACTCTTTAAGTCACGGAAAACAGGAAGTTCTATTTTCCGACATTTTTAAAGAGATCCGTATTCAAATTAATTAATACTAAATTGATCCCACCACTCAAATACTGTACCGCTCCACTTGTTCAATCTTCAATCGCAGTTTTATTTTATATATAATTTAGTGGTTTTATATATATTTATATAATATGAGATAATAGGGATGACACAAACATGTTATGTAACAAAACAATGAGTTGCTTTTCAGTAAATTGAATAGGCTACATGTGGAGAGTGGTAAAGTTACTTTACCAGTAGTTTGACATTAGTATGTAGGTGGTAAAACATATGTTTTACTACCCATTAATGCTAGGATGATTGTATCGCCTGAACTTTAAAATTAATATTATATAAACACAGCGATAAAAACAAGTTAATTTACTGTGCGTTTTTGTCTCTGTTTATGTGCTATCAAACTAGCTATAACCAATGAACGATAGAAACCTTGCCTCGATAATCATATACGAGTAAGCAGAACAGTTAGTTACTTGCTTATGTAAAGCAACTATTCAATGCCCCATCAACAAAGAACAAATGTGTGTAGATGCTGATGTTGTTCATGTTATGCGGGCTCTGAGATGGTCTAGCCGCCATCTTAAAGAACACTAATGAGATGGCGGTGTCCTCGAACCGTACATTCGTGAACATTCGTGTGCGGTCGGCTACCATCGTGCTCACCCGTCATTAAATTCCAAAGAACTGTACATTTAATGCCATGAACATAAAACCATAAAATTTGAACATACAAAAAACTGATACATTATTTCAAAATACAATTTTCATTATTTTATTTATTTAAGTCTAATAGTAATATTTTCTGGATTCATAGAGTATATATTATGTAGAGAGGAACTTTTAGATTTTCTCTCTATTGCCAGGAACAGTGAAATCAAAATGATATGTTATTGTTGCAGTCTTGCAAAAATTAAGATATTCCCTTAACATAGGTCTAAAACGATTACTTTTCGTCTTACACCGTTCATTAGAACGAGCTATACTCATTTTACTTATTAATAAAATCCAACACGATTTATATTTATGCTATTTTATTTATTTTATATTATTTTTAAAAACTTACGTTGAGAACAGCTCTTGCTTATGTTGTTAATGTTCGAATTTATTATTGCTATGTTACTATTTTTTAAGCAATCTTTCAAAATGAGCCATAATTTATTTTCATTACAGTCACGGGTATAATACTTTAAACAGGTTTTTATTGGTACCTTGTCCTCAAAAGTTACAAAACTATATTTTTTAATACAATGAACATATTCACACTCAGGTAAATATTGAATGCAGGTATAGCTGTTAAAATCTTACTAGATACCACCAAGTTTTACTATAATTTCAGTAAATTTGTATAGAGGATTAATTTAGAGATGTTGTCCTAGAATAAAGTTCCTTCATGTGACATTTTCTTTACCATACCACTAAACATTATGGATGACGTCGTCTTGACCTCCATTTTGACAGCACATTAACTAAGTAAGCTGCACTCGATAAATTTGTTTCGTACTTGTCAATAGTAGTAGCCAGTAATTCTTTTCCAAAATTTTATCTCCAAATTCCAACGTGGTATGGGTGATATAGAATATGTACTTGAATTACACTCTATTTTACTTGTTTCAATGTAAATAGTACGATACTATGAAGCAGAAAATTTTATTTATTTTCATATTTTATTAAATAAATTAAGCATTTTAGGTATTGACATATTAAAATAAAGTAGAAAATTATCAAATTTATTATTCAAGTAGTAATAATCTCCACAATAAGAGAAGGTTCATTAAACGTTTAGTAAAAGATTAAAACTCTTTATTTGTTTATGTTAGAACTATATTTGAAACCTTCATTGTTACACAACTAATGGTTTGTTATTTGAAACGTACAAACACACGGCGGAAACATGAATTACAATGATCAGAGAAGTTTTTAAGACAAGATAAGTTATTTGTTACATATTCATGATTTTAAATTTATAAAGGTAATGTAAAAGTTATTTCTAACAGGAAATATTGTTCTGTTATTTACCATACGTATAAAAAATCTGTGTAATAAATAACACAGTTATATATTTAACTATTTGGAATGGTTAAAGCGTTAACTCAAAAGGGATTAGGGCCTACCATTTGAAAATTTTAAAAATAATGGATATTATTTGAGATTGTAATAAAATATTTTTTTATTGTCTACAAAACTATGATTTTTATTAATCATAACCAACCCGCATGTCCGATGAAATCTTCACGTAATTTAATATTGAAACATCATGGTGCAAAATGTGTACTGAGGTTAATTTCAAACGTCATATAGGCTAAACGCTCATTAGATGTCAGTATTGATTCAATAACATGAGTTTTTTCTTTGTTAAATAAATTCTCATGCCATAACTACAGGCTTGTGTATTGTACAGTGCTGTCTCCATGTAACACAAGCTCTGAGCAAACAAGCTTCAAACATTGTTCTCATTGTAAAATATAGTCCCATAAAATGTAATACATCAATCACATATTCAACTATTTACCCCCTTTAATTCTTACATTCAAGGAAGGTGAGGAATCTGTATTTATCAGGCATTAACAACATCTACACACTGGGAAATGCCTTTATTATGTTCTAAAACAACCGTGTCCTTTCTAGTGTATGCAACAGTCTTAAATTGAATAGAAACTTTTAAAATGGTTAAGAACTTGGAAACAAGCGAAAACTGTGCAGTTTCATGAGTTTAATTGTGTGCGTATATATTTTTTTATATACATATTTATTTTATAATATTATTAATTTATATATATTTAGGATCATTGCAGTTTTCTATGCAAAGAAGAATATATTATCCAGTAATAAACTTTATATTTTGTTTCTAAATTAAAATAAAACACTTACACGTGAATTCAATCTATTCATTTCTAGAACATCCCTTATTTATCACAGTTATATTATATAAGCCAGATGCGGACTAAATCATTTACTTTCTATTCTATTATTAGGTAACAAAACATCTGGTATTATTTGTTAATTAATATTAGCGAATTTAAATTTATTCCAAGCAAAACATTCTAAACATATAAAATGAATCCGTAGTCTTGAAAGCTCTTTTCATACCCACCAACAATAGTGGAGAGCAATAAACTTGGCCAGCCTCTTTTGTCGGAGGAGAATGTCGTACAAATTGATCCTATTTGTGTAACCTGCTATAAAGGCGGTCACTTCCATTGCGAGCTCAGTACGTATTTAACTGGTCGTGCGTAGGATATCTGTCCAGCACAATACGTACTTTACACGGATAAACTAGAAGAAATTATTTTAATATAAATAATATACATAGTAAACTGTTTTAGTTAGTGAGTGAAAATTATATTTTCCTCCTAAAAGTAGATTGTTTATTTTCCTTTATTTTTAGGAAAATAATTCATTAAAAATATTAATGAAGTGGAATATAGTACTAAAATAACTATCTGTTCCCAATTTTCAAAAGTCCCATCACTAAAAGTAGTTTTTAGGAAATTTGACCAGTAACCGATAAACTACTGTTTAAAGTAACTTACAATTATTTGGGGCCAAACTAATAATAATAATAATTTAATTTTTACTGTTGTGTAGCAGTTTCACACCGTATAACATGCATCGGGATAAAATATATACAGTTTAAATTAAACATTCACTTGATCAAGACGTGTTAATAATAATAATGTTGCACCGTCATTGAAATCCCGAAACGAACAAGTGACGAAACGTCATACACTCGACTATTCACTGACGCTCAGGTTCTGGATAGCTGGAGACAGAGACAACTCCAGCTGCATGCTTATGAAACTTCAAGAAGAAAAAGAAGTGGACCTTAGCAAAACACCATAATAAACCCTAATATATGGCAGCAAGAGGAAACGATTGAGAAGATCTTGACGGATCACAAATACAGGCTAAATAACTGTGCAGACTTTAAATACCTTAGTGTGACGCTTTGAAATACCGGAAAAAGTAGGGAAGACATAAATAGCAAAATGGGTAGGAACGGCGAGTGCTACGGCAGTTGAAATCAGTCCTCCGGAATAATAAAATTACAAATAAAAGGAAGAACCTAAGTTACAAGAGTATATTTGACAGTATGTCAACTTAAGAGACGGAAATATAGGAGCTGACCATAAGTAATAAACAAAAGTTGTTATTCCAAAAAATGAGCTATTGGCGGAGAAGCTATGGAATCTCAAGAATTGACCATGTAAGAAATTACAGAATTAGGGAAACTATAAAAGTAGAAGAAAACATCTTAGACACACTATACAAAGTAAACTACTGATATTGTATAGTCATTTAGGAAGGATAGACGCAACTAAGTGGCCCATTAAAGTTTTCCAATGGACTCCAGCGTTAAAGAGGAAACAAGATAGCCCCCCCCCCCCCCCAAAATGGAGACAAGAAATCGAAGAAGCCACGAGCACAAGGGATTAAGAAGACGGTAAATAACAAGATTGCCAGGGCTGGAAAAAGTGACAAGCGAGAAAGAGAGAAGACCGTAACAACTCTCAGTATAGATAAAAAATTAAAACTACGAGTAAAAATAATAAAAGTGTGCACTCACCGGACGTCACCATTCAGGCAATATCCTAATCATTCTAATCATCCACATATACTCGCCCACACTATACAATATCTTACAAGTTAGTGTTAGTTATCACATTTTTAGAGCTTTGAGAACTGAAAACACATATCAGAAAGTTTGTTGATAAACAACTTCACCATATGTGAAGGGAGATGCTTAATAGCTAGACGCCTATGTTCGGCAAATCTAAAGATTTTCCAAGTCCACGTCCTGTAGCGAAATTGGCATAAAATAGTTTTCTTCGTTATTTATTTCTTATGTATTACATAGAGCTTGACAGTGGCAACAAATTAATTTCCTTAAAGAGTTCTCTTCATGAAGTGAAAACCTACATGCATAGAGTGACAAACATTGTGTACTGTCATATTTGAGGATATCCAATTGTCTGTTGGTTGGTTATTAGTGTGTCAAAATAAAAAATGCATAAAATGTTAAGAATAAAGTATTATTTTACACTTACATTTAAAAAAAGGTTATGTGCTTAAGAATGAAAATGAGCTTTCGGCTCCTAGGCTGGATATATTTAGTCAAATATTCTGTCACCTGTCTTATTCTTTATTGTATGCAACTTGTATTAACGTTCGGTTGGAACGTAAATACAGTCAGGAGATGACTCGCTCAATATAACAATTTGATCTTATTAAATCTTGTTTTGATCTTGTATTGATAAATATCTAATAATATTGCTTTATTAGATGGAGAATCATTAAATGTAAATAATTAGTGATGTGCTAAATTTATTTCTGCCATATATTTTATTTACAATTATTTTACCTAGCTATTGCCCATTGAATCAATTTTAATAATAAATGTAGCTTATATGGAGTAAGAGGAGCACCTGGTAGAGCGATCTGTTATATGACATAAGTACCTATACCCAATCTGCTGTCATCATTATCAATAATATAAGCATTTTTAAAGAGTTTAAACCACTTACTTGCTTGAACGTTCAGGAGTATGTAGAGAACTTTGAACAGTAGAAATTACCTGCAAGTAATAATACAGGTTTAGAAACAAATAAAATACAATCACACTAATGTAAGATGTTATGGTACACAATAAATGTAACTGTTTCATTGTATTTTATCGTAAACCTCTCTAGTCCAGTATTAGGCTCCTTAAAATGAATAAGCTGAGGAAAAATAAATAATAGTGTTCAGAACTTATTATTTAGAAGGATTTTGGTATAAACCAAGGGAATACATGCAATGGACTTTAAGTGTTTAATTAGGCTTATACTTATAGTCAAAATATTTAAGCAGACTAGGATTAAATCTGAAACTGAAGTTCTGATTTTCGATCTAGTACACATCCAATGTCATATAAATATTAAACAAGGGATATAACAGACAAGAACAACAACGACTTGTAACGGAAACCAAAGTTGGTTCTATCGCTACAACTCGACTGCAGAGCCGTTGAACCCACGGTGGCTGACTTATCTGACCTGCTTTGTGCCTCTCTTCGGTTGTGCTGATAAGTTATCAGCTAATTACTATCGACTGATAACCATTTAAACAGCAGCAAAAGGGAAAGTATGTAGCTTTCCATAATAAAAAGTACCTGTTTAATGTTTAAATGCACACAGATTAGTAAATTATTGGTAAGTTAATAACTAGTTTTAGTTTATAACTTGGATTAACACTATACATATTATATACGTAAATATTATTATGTAAAAAGTAGTCCCATTGTCGTATTAGGCTACAGTAAGAAAACTGTGTGCGAAAACACGTCTTGGTGTTGGTTTTTTAGTAACCAACTTGCCGCATACTCTTCTTTAAAAAATTTCATTCATCATTCAACATTCCTTACATCATATTTTAATAATATTAACAGAATGTTTATTGAGTTAATTTTTAAAATTAATAAGAAGTTATATACATAATCATGCATAACAATAAAAGATCGAAATTAATTAAAAACCTAGTTTTTAATATGCAAATCGTGCCAAAATAAACGTCTGTGCACACCATAATGTACGAAATAAGTTTAAAAGAGATATAATTTTCAATACTTTTAATAACAAATGTTAATACACAACTTAAAGTCAGTCGATTACACGAAAAAAAATATAAGGTTCTGCCAGACAAAGCTATCGCATTATTATTTTATAGGTAAGAATAAAATATTTTATGCTATGTAAAAATTATTAGTAACTAAATCTATCGTAATATAAATAGAAAGATAGTATTACTTCTAAAATATGACTTTATTGTAAATGTATACAACCTGCATGAGGAAACATGAAGATTCTTTACAGACCAATCTATATTTTGCAGATTATCACCAGTGTTGCTGTTTTCAGATCCGTTTGTTTTTAAACAAAATACACAATGAATTGATATTATAAATCTAGTATTAATTACTTGATAGGGAAGAAACTATTTGTGGTTAAAATTTACGCGGTGAAGTGTGTTCATGTTGTCAAGGTTTATGACTAGTATCTAATTTCTAAGCCTGGCTTTATACTGACAATTTCATTACTAAAATACATCCCCCTTTTGATTAAATTATAATCTCACTGTAACATTCGACTAAATTAATATTTGATTTCGCTTGTCTCAAATATAGTACTCCATATACAATATAACTATATGACCTAAAAATAAACAGCAATAAATTTCGTATTTAAACGCTTATAAACATAATTTTTCCTAATGTTATCAATGATTAACTTGAGAATATGTAATAATCAATTAGACTTCATAACGATCTTTCCGTTTCAGTGAGTTCACTAAAACAAATTTGCCGTTTTAGGGGCAATGTACCAAGCGCCATTAGATACGCAATCTGTCCTAATGTTTCCATTTTGTAAGATTCATGCCTTATTTAAATTTGTTAAAGATTTATTTTTGTTTTTTTTCATTATTTCATAAGCTTTATAACTTTATCTCAACTTAAGTAAAATAGACATAACAAAACTGTTTACCAATAAATATTTCTATATCAGGGAGTGTCACCAGATTTCCTATTCTTTTTCCTGTTTTACCCATTTCATATTATCTGTGCGTATGTGTTGCTAGATGTCTAGAGATGTGTTGCTAGCAATTTCAATATACTCTTAAATACATTTTATCTAAAAAAAAAAAAAAAAAAAAAAAAAAATACTATATCACAATATATAACTGAAGTTACAAACATTTTTAAACTTTATTATGATAATTTAATAGTTGTTTTCCTAAATACCAATTAACAATCATAATAAATAATAATGTAGAATATTACGATAAAACAACCACATCTGAACATCTCCGATTTTTATATGCGGATGAGTTAAACACCCATTTCCTGCATAAATGTGGTTATATAAGTTAGACAATAATTTGCCTGTCTCAGCAACGAACACAAACTCCTCTAGCTCTGTGCGTAAATATTATTTTACGAATAGTAGTAGTTATTGAGCCAAGAATTGTTATAAATTGTGTTATTAATATTTTATTAGGTGGGTTCAAGGTCCAGCGTTATATCTCGTGGTGATCACTGTCACTTCGTGGAGCCAGGATCTGCGGTTGTCCAGATAAGGGGAATCGTCCAGTTTTATCTATAAAACTTATTAGGAAAGTGTGCGATGTCAGCAAGCAAGTGTTCAGGATAAGTCATTTGAATAATGTGTTTCTTAATAAGTAAGTCAGTCAAGATTATTTGTTAGTGTACACCCCCTGTATTTTTAATTATTACTTAATATTATTATTGAAAGAAACTACTCAAACGATCCGGGATGTCCAATATATTTAAACTATAAATAAACGGAGAGAACAATACGTATTTTAACGTTTAATTAAGATTTGTATATGTAATATTTCTTCTGAATGATCTAAAGCAGTATGAAAATACCAAAATTTTAATAAACGTAAACTTAGACTCGGTAAAAGTTTTCATTGCTGCTTTAACTTGAAACCGTGACAAACTTCAGGAACTGTGAATGAAAAAATTGATTTCTAGGCTACAGACACTGCCCTGAGAGTATCTAGTGGATGAGACAATGAGAGACGGTTAATTGCCGGTTTACGATGCATAACGCGTGCCAGCGATACCACTACTGACAGGATGTGACGACTACACCTTGCACTGAACTCAGTAGTGAATGGATGGTACCGTCCACTTTAAATACAAAATAATTTGCTACACCTACTTTGGTAACTGAGGCATTATCGGTGTTAATCAATATAAGTTTTCCTCTACACTAGTAACTCAGGTTTCAATTAATTTTGTCGAATAACTAATTATTTTTTCTGTATAGAGTGATTTAATATTGACGAAAATAAAATATTATTTAATAAACATGTTTTTCCAATCGGAATATTACTACAAATATAACTTTATATAATTAGTATAATATATTTTTTTTTATTCCAAGGAATGGGGCGAGGGGCACTTACAGACCGAAAAATCTAAATTCCCCGCTTTTATATACAAATGAAATGTTTTAAGACATACATTTCGAGATATAAAAATGTAGTGGTTGTAAATCGTGGGTAAAGATATATCTTACTACACGTAAAGCAGGATTGATACGATATAAATGTTAAGTATGACGCTGCACTACGTGGAAGGTGAACTGGGGGAGGTGAACTCAATATTCATATACCTTACTAGCTGTTACCCGAAGGTATGTACCAAATATTAAAAATTAATAAAAGCAAGTATGGTGGAGCCCTGTAATATTTTTCAAAGATAACTAAGCGAACATTTGATATATACAATTTAAGTTATCATGGTTAGGAGAATAACATGTAAAATAAAATTCTGAATACCTAGAACGTTTAATATTTAGCTGGAACATAATTTTCTGGGACATTATTTTTGTTGGAAAACATTAGATTTGTACTCACCGACTCCGAAAACATAACACTATCAAAAAAGCATTACACAACACACATCTTAAACATAACCCTTTTGACTGGGCTATTATCTCCACATCACCCAAATATCAAGCTAATAATACATAGGCCAGCACATCCAGATTAAAATTAAACCAATCAAGAAGAATTTTAAACTCTAAACTAGGAACTGAGACAAACCTTGAAGTAATTATGCAAGCATACGGATCTTGCTTTTAAAATAATGACGAGATTCACTCACGAAAAGTGGTGTCATCTGATTTTCTATAATCTGTATAAACTTTGAAAATGTGCTTTAGAATTATTTCGTATCCAATACACAAATTTAAATCCATGTGGACAAAATAAAATGACCAATTTTGTTTCTTAACTAATCTTTTGTGCATGCTTTGTTTTTCGTTATATTGGCAATAAAATACTTGTATTCATATATTAAAATGCAACGAAATTCAAGGACACGTGTTATATATTGATACATATATCGCCTTCCCTCTGCAGACGTAAACGTTGTGAAATATAAAGTTTCCAGGAACACACAGCATTCAACCGGAACTGAAAGTTGTGGCTTGTAGACTGTGTCTGTGTTTCGCTTCTGTTTCTTATTTGTCCACGAACAATTGAACTTGATGGGACGACTGGCATCTATACACAGACTTCCACTTTGGTTTCTTGCTACAGCTTATTTTGTAACGTTTGTAAAATAAGCAATTTCACAAAAACATACAGCTACACGTTTAAGCCGATACATTTGTACTACAACCTGATATCTTCTTTTTTGGATAGATAAAAATCGGTTTGTAACTGATGAAAAGAAGACCTTTGCTATTCTACCAATAATTATGGAAAAGCATATTATACAGTAATCCAAATTATAAGAAAAAAATCATTATAAAATTACATTTTCATGAAAATAAATACAGTAAATGAATATTCCATTTGGGGGGGAGGGAGGGAGGGAGAGGGAGAGGGAGAGGGAGAGGAGAGAGAGAGAGGGAGAGAGAGAGGAGAGAGAGAGAGAGAGAGAGAGAGAGAGAGAGAGAGAGAGAGAGAGAGAGAGAGAGAGAGAGAGAGAGAGAGAGAGAGAGAGAGAGAGAGAGAGAGAGAGAGAGAGAGAGAGAGAGAGAGAGAGAGAGAGAGAGAGAGAGAGATAAGCCTAAAGTCAAATATAATATAAATATGAATTGTGTGGTACAAATAAATAATGATTTTAACACTAAAACATGCCACTTTCATTATCTATTTATATATAAAACATCACAATACTACTCAAAGAAATCTTTAGTAGTATATTATCTAATAAAAATACTGCACTTCACAAAGGTTATAACTGGCGTTACCAATACAGCTAGAAATCCAAACTTATTAGATGCCCGTTGTGGGAGAAAAGATTTACCTGCGTATATTAAAACAGTTGCAAACCCCAAAGCACAAAATATCTTCTTGACAATTCTTTTGATGTATCTTCAAGGTTATTTTTTCATTATTTAGATCCATTAAATTATAAAAGAGTTTATTACGTTTTCCCGAACAATGCTTTTATGCAATATACCAAGGCCGATGTAAGGGTTTCGAAGAAAGTTTATTGTAAACAAAGTAGGACACGGAATGAAATGGCAATCACAGTGATGAAAAGATAATTAATTTCTACTATATATAATATGTATGTTGTATATAAGTCTGTATACATCAATTAAACTGATTAAAGAAGTATAGTAACGATACTATAGGAAATAGATATATGTTTTTGCACTGTATTTAAATAGCGTATGATACAAACAAGGATGCTGCTTGCTTCGCTAAGGTTGTATGCAAGTTTTCAAGTCTGTAGCTCATTTTATTCTAGAAATGTCCCGCGGTGAAAGAGGCAGATATCCATCACATGTAAGAAAATTTTAACTTCTTCTCGGCAGGCAAAAAAGAAATTTTTTCAGCATACTAAGTTCAATGACACTCAGTCAAATTACATTATTGGACATTCACCATCATAAACCTCATTTTTACCTTTGTAGAAATTAAACTTGTAAAGCCTGCATACGACCTTAACTGGGATATTCTGTCACATAATACATTCACATTATAGTTTAATGAGTTAGTTTTCATTGTAATATATAAATAATAAGAATTCTTGTGAGGTAGAGAAAATAGTACAACTGAGGAATGCACTGAAACCATATCTTGTTCTTAAACCAAAGTTTAACATTGACCTTCACTCTGTTATTTTTTTCTTTTTACTTTATAAATAATCTAAATATGTTAAAACCTTATATAACTCAGCGTATGTAAAACATTTTTTATTATGCTATTTCTCGTTGCCATTATGGTTACACATAAGACCGAAGGAAATCTATTCACTAGCGCTTGGCCCAATAACATGGAGTGCCACGCTCAATTTAGCTAATGTATAAATGAAGTTTCGTGCATAACTTCAAACATATAGTTCTGGTCATTTTCAAGATATCTACCAGACAGACAAAAATTACATTGTTCCAGCCCCACAAGTGATAGGCTTCGCTGACGCTCAGCTAGTAACCTGTGAAATTCCTAATTTATACTATATAAGCAACATAGTGAAAGTTCCTAACCGGTATACTAACTTTTAGTACCTCATTCTAATTTGTATACCCTTAACTAATTCCGAAGTGTACAATTGTTGTTTAGAGCTGTTACATAAGATTACACTTGATTTTCGAGCGCTTTTAGAAAAAAGCATATTATATAAAAGTGGAATTTTGTTTTATATTCTGTATACATAATAAAAGTCTAGTGGAAATTCAGTATCACATATTTTTAATTTTAACTTGCAATACATTTATTTTCTTTCAGCATGAATTTCGCAACTATCAGTACAAATTGGACGTACACCCAATCCAATGTCGTGTTTTTAGTAGGCTATTACGGGATTTAGTGTGTTCCCCCTACAAGAAACTAGAGGAGTGACCGGTACGCCCTCAGTTGATCTGGATTCATAACGCACTCGGCGATAATCACGCCATACAGGGAGGTGTCACCGGCCCCATTCGCATCGTCGCGCTGTCTGAATCACCAATTAGCGTTCCTCCTCTTGTCTGCCTACATCAGACTCAGTTTTGAATTACATTAAGCGTATATAAATGTAAGTAATTATAAACTCGTGTATTAAATGCAGTAACATTCTATTTCAATGTGGCTTTGTGTTATTATGAAAGTTGTGTTTTAACAGTGGCTTGCTAAAAATGTTTTGAATGAAAGGCAACATATATATGGTAGTAATTGCAAACAATTATATGGTTCGTTAGTTAATAAAACTGGGGGAAAATATAGTTAAATAATTAAATATTGGAAAAATAACACAGAACTACTAGTTTAAATTAAGGCAATGGATTAAGTTTTAGTTATTTTATTTGTAATTATTTTTTTCTTAATTCCTCATTCAGATCCATTTCAATGGTCATAGAACAAGAGATACGTTTTTCAACTCACTTTTTAACTATCGCAGTGGCAAATTAAGTGAGTGATATATTCATTAAATGTATCCTAAGTAAAATTTAGCAGTTGGTTTGAGATTAGGAGAAGAGCCTTATTTGGAAACCTTAACCTAGTGATAAATTCCACGTTAGTATTTGGCATAAACTTAGGTGTCGTTGAGGGTAAAGGGGTAAGCAGGCTTACAAATTTGAAGTAGGAGGTTTTTGTGTTTTAATCTAATCTAATAAATTATTATATAACCAATAATTTGGTTTACAAAGAGAACAGTTTACATACTGTCCAACGAACCAGTGAATAGAGCGACGTTGCTTAACTTTAAAAACGTACACTTTACAGTTAATGAGTGTGCATGCTCCAGTAGCATTCCAAGGCTTGCGGCGAGATCCTGCGTGAGTAAAGAGCACAAGAGGTCGAGTTTCTATTATTAATCGTCACAGTTGACGCAGTAAACCACTGCAAACAAGTAACGTGCCCATTTCTGCGGGTCTGACGTATGGCTCGAGCCTGGGTCGTCAATCTCCATGGATCCGCATCTCTGCCCCACCTAGGCGTTGAGGATCTCAACCAAGAGATACGCACGCTCTCAACAGAAGAAGAAACTGTATTACAGAAAAACGTAACAATACGGCATGTTGTCACTAAGTGGGCCTGTGCTCTTCAGGTGTTCGTTTGCTTGTTATGAGTTTGGTGAACGTGTAGTGTAAGAATTATTTACATGATTTTTACTACTGGTACTACAAAATAATCTCAGGCATGTCAGTACAAATATCGTAAGACCACGGGGTATGGGTGTGTATGGGGTGTCAGCTCCCATGTTCTAACTGTGGTAAAAAGTCAGTACGACAGTTGTTCACAGCTTTTTATTGACGATGGTTGATTTGAAAGAATACAAAAATTAGACGCCAGTCAATGTGTAGTGATAAACTTGCCCCAGTCATCGTTAACAACAGAACTAGTTGTAGTGGGCAAACATGTGTTGTGTGTGGGCACTTGCCCTGATCTGCGCCCTGAGTCCGTTCACTTGCCCTGGAACGACACAAATTAACTAAGGTCGCCGCAGATAATCAGGCCGTAGGTTAGAGCTTCATTCAGGTTTTTATACTTTAATACCATCTCATCTGCATTGTAGAGATTTAAACTATTACAAAATTGATTTAACTTTGATGCATAACTCAATGATTCGCAAGTAAATTTAAATAAGTTTTATTTTTAAGTTAATTTAATGGTTGCTTTCGCACTTGTGCACTTACTTAAACATTATAAGATTACATGGATACGGTGCGGAAAGAGTAAACCGTTAAAGTATTACTTGTCGACCGTAAACCAAACTACTAACAACTTCTGCAGTACAGCTGGTGTGAACTAGTTTCTGAATTGTCGAGTAATGTACAATAACTAAAGCAAGGGCTCAGCATGTTAACAAGTTTAATCCGTCTGTAATAGTTCACTAAACATTTAACTTTCGCTCGTAGATGCAACGTACATAACCGTAATATAATTGCAACGTGGATTTTTTTAGATATAACTTCTGAATATTTACATATAAATAAAATCTTTCACTCAATACAATAAAATATTTCTTAGGTAATAAAACGTGCCGCTGGCTTTTCTATTTAAATGTTCTTGTATCTGGGAGTTGAACCTTAAGAAAAGGAAAGAAAACCCATGGGTTAATGAAAACATAGACCGTTAACTTTTACATAGTTTTAAGTATATTAAGAGCTTGAAATATCATAGCAAATAAATAAAAACAATTAAACAAAGTGCTTTGTTAAACTTACGTAAAATTTTCAATTACAGGCAAATCAAATTTCGTATTGACTAATTTTATAAATTAATACATTAGTTTCATCCGCCCACCCTTCTTTTTTATTACGAGTAAAAAGTTAACTCTTATAAAGAACACTTTCTCTTACAGTATGCAGTAAAAGAATTAATAGGATATTAGAAACAATTGAAAGAGTCCAAATGAAGTAAATTTTAAAATTATTTTAGGGGTTAAAGTCATATAAACCCATTGTCTGACCTATTTAAGTAGGGCAAATATCTTTTGATGATAAAGCGTATCTTTGACGGTGAAAATGTAATTTTTTAGCTCACATTTTAAGACACATTACAATTGACGCACTTGGCACAGCAACCAGAAAGTAGTCAAAGTGGCTAGTCAATTAATAGCTGTTAATCCATGAATTGTTTTTGTTGTTTTTGGCCATGGTAAACATATAGTGACCATTAAATTTATTGGTTCTTCCATGACTATTTACTTTCAACTCCTTCCCTAAGGCAACAAAATGCATCTGTACATTTTTAGAAATTAGCACTCTCTATATACCAATACAAAAGAGCAAATAATGAAGATCTGAGTTTTTTATAGATTAGCTTGGCGTAATACGAGTATAACATTTTAAACTCGTTAAATACTACTGTATTTTGAAACATGAAATTAGAAGGATATTTTGTTTTGTTTTGTACAAGTTCGAAGAGGCCAGTACTACAGATAAGACCGGACAAACGTCGTAGTGTAATAAGAAACATTGGCCCATAAATCCACCCTGCACTTACTTTGGGTTTACATGGGAGGGGTCCCACTTGCTGGCATTACTTTCACTTTTCTCTCTTTGATAATTCACACCCTACAATATGGTTCAAGAAATTTTTAAGATTGAAGTTAGTAAAGGTTAAGTTTATTACTAGATTGCTCTCTAAATTGTGTAATAAAAATAGAAAAGCTTGTGAATGACTTTATATTAAAATTAAATAATCGCAATTCTAGTTATAAGACCAGAATATGACTAACTAATAATTCAACAATTAGTTGCAAACTATTTAATAACTACAGAACATTAATTAATGTTTTAAATGTTCAACAGCTTACACGATAGAGCCTTATGATGAAGAAATGTACAGAAACTGATAAAGTATAATTAAAGACAAGAAAAAACTAGTTTTAAACGACAGTATGAATTGGCAATTGAGTTTTACTAACGTCTACAAACGTTGGATCCGACAGCAAGCTTACAAGAAACTCGTGTTTTTACGTAAAGTTTACATTAAACGAGTTAAAGACACCGCCAGAAGGAGCGGTTTGCTTGTGCTCTTTCCTGTCTAGCTTATAGACTTGTCACTTTTTATAGTAATGTCATCATTGAAAACCGGTTGAACTATCTGAAGCTTCTAATGGACATCAAACCATACTTTCGTATCTGTAAAATGTATTTAGATTGTTCACATTATTAGTATTTTTTGCCTAAATGTTAAATAGGCATGATCTGCACTACAGAGGACATCCATTGTAACCAACACAAAGTGAATATTAAAATAAAGAATGCCAAAGTATGGCAGATATTCTTGTTATATTCACTTAGGATAAGAATGTGAGGAAACTTCCTTCCACCTTCAGCTAAGTTGGTTGGTTCCAATGGTTGGTCCGCGTGGTGTCTATAGGAACTAATAAAAAATCCGTCTTGGAGTGATGAGTGTGGAGTTTTTAATTGTCATTGTCATTTTATTTTAGCATTTAGAATTATGCCAAAATTCCAAAATGCCAGAATTATGCCCGATTTTGTTACGCCATAAGTACTGTACATCGATTATACAATACCTATTAAAGCCAAATAAGAACTGTGGAAATGTTTTTGGAAACTTTGAAACCACTGTAAATGAATGAAATTACATAATCAATAACGAAACTTCAGCTGCACATCTGTTTATGCTTATGTACGTTTTCACGTTACATGAATTAATTCATTATTATTGACCTAATTGATCAATCATTATTTTATTTTTATTATTATTATTTATTATATTTATTTTTTAATAAATTTATAATACGTACAAGTACCACATCTGCGTTAAATATAAGTGTAAATAAATTGAAAAATCTCATAGATGTAGTGAATGTTACGGATGAGGTTAAAGTAGTAAGACAATAATCCACAGTCCAGATCAAGTTTCCTTCGAGCAGCACCAACCGGTACAAAACCACAATCTATTAGTAATGCTTTATCGTTCCTACATTCCGAAATAAGAGTTCTTTTCAGAGACTATTAAATTGATGACATCCATGTAAGGTTGACAACGATCACAGAGACAGCAGATGTTCGCTTTGCACATGGTCATTACGAGTGAGAGCTTCCCAGTATACCTAAAATGTGCACTATGAATTTCTCATGCCTCTCTCTAATTGCTTTGGGAATTACCTATTACCTATTATACCTATACTAATTACCAATACTATTTTAGCTTAAGTTAATAAAAAAACATCAATTGAAGGTGGAATTGAAGGAGAGCCAATTGTGCAAAATACATGTAAAGAAATTAGCACGTTGATCACTACTCAGTATAATAAAAAGTTTGGTACCTTGCAATAAGTCATTTAGCATGGTCATTTATTCCAGAAAAACGTTATTTTTTTGTAATAATAAGTTTTAACATTGAGGTTATGGGTAATCATGATTGCATTAGTACATTTTGAAAGTAAACATGTCTGTACAACAACCTACTAATGAGAATTTTGTATTTTTCAGCCACTTATCATCATATGTAATGACTATGTTATTTATTGGCTTTGTAGCAAACTTTTATTTTAACCTTTAGTTCAACTTCTGGAGTTAAGTTCGATTCTGTAGACATCGGTGTTATGTTTGTTATGGATGTGTTATGTTTGTCCCTCAAAATAAAATTTTAAGCCACAGAAAATGAGTGGCATAATAACTTTAGAAAGCTCTTACTTTTAAGCATAATCAAACTGGTATCCCATAAATAAGTTATTATTCAATTTCATTTAGAAATCTTGTAGAAAGGTTCAGCTTAAATTCTATAGTAAGTGATTATCTGTGCAAGTAGAAGACAACCTTAGGATACTAGCTTGTGCGATCCATGTTCAAAAAATGGCTAATATTAAAATAAATAATAATGACAGCTTAGCCATTCGTTAACTGGTAGTTTAGTTATGTTCGTAATTTACTAAAATTAATGTATAAGTTGTGAAAACTTTACTTATCTCAGATTTTATAATTTTGCTAAAAGATTTAGGGTGTTAAGATTTTAGCCTTGCAAGGTACAATATTGCATTTTTATACATTCACAAAGTAAAAAAAAAAACAAATAACGTTATCTTATAAAAATATAAAACATTTTGAACTATATTAGCCATGAAGCACACAGCATAAAACATAAATAGTCGTTCTACGAAAGATGTTATGGTAATCTTCAATTTAGAACGTTGTAATTTACTACTCCAACAGTTCAATTACATTTTGGCTCTTTGTAGTATGTACTGGTAGAAAACCTTGGCACAATGAATTGTGAAAACACTTTAGAAAATTACAGGTTATTAGAAGCCTGTATAGTGATGACTGTTCCATTTCTTCACACATTTGTATGACAGACAAGCTTGACACTCTCGACTAGACAATCTCGTTTACATCCCTGATGACTAATTGAGTTGTCAATTCCTCTCACGACAGGTGGACAACTCCGACCCATAAATAATTCAAAGCGGCAATTCTTAAAAGGCTTTTACGTGATTATCATCTAACATGTATACACCATATTTTCTGCGAAATCTCCTTGTACAGAATAATGCAACTTTCTTGTTCCTCTTTTAAGGTTGTCGTTATGTTAAAGACGTCGATTTGCCAAGATCTTCCAGGAACACAAGGAGGCGAGGACTTGTCCATTAGAGATCTCTCAAACACTACATTACATTGTTGGTATCAATTTGTTAAATGATAATAAGAGGAACTAGCTACAATTTGCTTTGTTGTGGTTTACTGTAGTAATAGAATACCTTTTTCGTATTGGCTAGACTCGAACAAAACGACAGCAAGACCTTTTTTCCACTATGTGAATTAATATTCCAACTGTCGTAGCATCGTATTATAAACATAGTCATATTTAGATTGATTATGAAAAGTGATACATTTTCTAAATTGAACAGTTCCAAATGTGTTTGTTATCAGATAGGTATTAATATACGAAGGCATAATTTTTGTACTGAGTGTGTTTATTCTGTTTATTGTTAATTTTCAAACTTTGCTATAAAGTTCTTTGGGTTTCTTTCCCAGGCTGATTTTCTACAGTAGATGTCCTATAAGCCGACCGCCCGGATTGTGTTTCTAATTGATGTCTGTGCTGCAGTGAAGTTCAATGATACCGCGGTGATAGCCCCGTGGCCGCGCTGTTCTCGGAAGCCACCAGTTTGTAAATGAAGCTCGGGGACAGAACCGGCTGCTGCGGTGTCGCTCGCTGGGCTCAGCAGCGCTCCAGGTGGCCGCCCTGACAAACGAGCCACACAACGTGGTTTATTAGACCAATCAACACTGCGACCACCGCACCTGTACCGCCCTCGCCACTCAGCTCTCTGCCTCAAGTGTCAAACTTGACTAATTGCCGAGACTCACCAAAGCAACATTTTCTACTCTCCGTGCTGAAGATAAGATCGCCCAAAAACTGTTTTTACAGCTTACTATATAGTGGCAGGCCACGAATATCCCAGGTAATTAACAATAAATTCGAGGTTATAGATGGAGAAGAGATGAGTATAGTTTAAACGAGAAGCATAAGCTAGTAGAATCCTCTTCAGCATATGTTATTCAGATCCAGCGCTTCCCAACACATCTTAGTAATGTCACATCAACTTAGGATTACGAACATTAATGTTGTTGACGTACAGCTGTAGCCATATTTGTTTAGTTTAATTTTCATATATAACTATTGATAGATAAGTCGAAAATGGTTTAAACAAACTATTTAAAATCGGATCGTTATTGGCCGACACAGAAACCCAATCCAAATAAGTAAGGTTACTTTCCGGCATGTGATTTTAGAAGTTGCACATTAATTAGCACCAACTGTTTCAACTGATGACCCTGAAACTTCACTTGCCAGTACAAATCATATATGTTATAATAACTAGTAATATTACACAACATTAAACATCTGTATGAAGAGAACTATTAAATAAATGGGATAGTAAATGGTCGCTCATCATGCAAATTAAATTATAAATTTGTATAGGTACTGCTAAATCTCAAATATCATAGATAAAGAACTTGTGTATAAAAAAGACATATAAATCAGTATTAAGTTGAGTGGAAAGAAAGTGTAGGAAGATCGAGCATTTACACGACACTTAAACTCAGACCGAATACCTTCAACTTCCAGACGTTTGCGAAAGTTAACTATCAGTGTTCGAAAAACCCATGCAGCTAGAATGCATTTTCCATTCCAACTTCAAAACTAATGGAATGCTCTCTAGGAGAATGTTCACTATGATTTCTACAAATAACCAAGAAGTAAGACCATCTATGTCGTCCTGAGTTATCGTGCACTATGTGAGGATATTTTGATTATTAATAGAAGGTATATCAGCATTACAGCATTGTAAGTCAGCATCTACATAACCCCTTCAGTGCTGCTCTGGATAGAGCCACCGTGCCACACACAGTATTATGATGTTCAAATATCAACAGAAATGATGTTATAAGGTGTAAAAAAATTACGGCGTTCCATATAACCATTAACCTAAACAACTCCCTCTGTGATGCACTAGGTAAAACCAAAGCCAAATTGCCACACACAGTATTATGATGTTCAAATATCAACAGAAATGATGTTATAAGGTATATCAAAATTACGGCGTTCCATATAACCATTAACCTAAACAACTCCCTCTGTGATGCACTAGGTAAAACCAAAGCCAAATTGCCACACACAGTATTATGATGTTCAAATATCAACAGAAATGATGTTATAGGATATATCATGCTTATAGTCCCATATAAGCATTTCACTGCTCCCTGCTGTGATGCACTGTATGAAGTCACATCCACCGTGACAGTTACATTAATATGATGATTGATAAGTCTTCCGTGAGATCCTTGGCAACTTTGAAAGCCCCGGCCGGCACCAATAACTTGCCCGGCACCGGACAAATTATGCCAGATTTCTCTACTGGCAGTTCACCAGGAACGGTTTTTCTGCCAACGTTGGTATGCAATACGACCTAATGTCTCAAAACACCTACAACAAACTGACCTATCAAACTCGTCTACTACATTTCTGAATATTTCGGAAAATAATACAGTATCCAGTTTCCGAAATATTTAGCAACGTAGAAGTCGAGTACTAACTGATTCATTATCAAGATTCAACTCTATCAAATGAAAAGTATTTTTTTAGTACATATACAGGGGTAGTAAGTTTTGTATTCAGTTTTGATTCAACACTGATGTAAATATGAACACGAAATGGAAGAACTGCGAGTCCAGAAACTGGATGAATTCGCAACCCGATTTACACCGAGACAGGTAGCAATGTTTACATCGGCATTGTAACCATTAACAGGGCGCGTAGCTGTAGCCGTGTTGTAGTTGTAGATTACAGTGGTGGACATGCGGTGTTCGCTGCACGTAACTCGGTATTGGCACGGCACGGGCTGCTTGTTAGACTGCCAGTTATTTACAAAGTGGCAGTCACTGGCAGCGTTACAACTGTTCATCTCATCACAGGGCGCGTAGCTGTAGCCGTGTTGTAGTTGTAGATTACAGTGGTGGACATGCGGTGTTCGCTGCACGTAACTCGGTATTGGCACGGCACGGGCTGCTTGTTAGACTGCCAGTTATTTACAAAGTGGCAGTCACTGGCAGCGTTACAACTGTTCATCTCATCACAGGGCGCGTAGCTGTAGCCGTGTTGTAGTTGTAGATTACAGTGGTGGACATGCGGTGTTCGCTGCACGTAACTCGGTATTGGCACGGCACGGGCTGCTTGTTAGACTGCCAGTTATTTACAAAGTGGCAGTCACTGGCAGCGTTACAACTGTTCATCTCATCACAGGGCGCGTAGCTGTAGCCGTGTTGTAGTTGTAGATTACAGTGGTGGACATGCGGTGTTCGCTGCACGTAACTCGGTATTGGCACGGCACGGGCTGCTTGTTAGACTGCCAGTTATTTACAAAGTGGCAGTCACTGGCAGCGTTACAACTGTTCATCTCATCACAGGGCGCGTAGCTGTAGCCGTGTTGTAGTTGTAGATTACAGTGGTGGACATGCGGTGTTCGCTGCACGTAACTCGGTATTGGCACGGCACGGGCTGCTTGTTAGACTGCCAGTTATTTACAAAGTGGCAGTCACTGGCAGCGTTACAACTGTTCATCTCATCACAGGGCGCGTAGCTGTAGCCGTGTTGTAGTTGTAGATTACAGTGGTGGACATGCGGTGTTCGCTGCACGTAACTCGGTATTGGCACGGCACGGGCTGCTTGTTAGACTGCCAGTTATTTACAAAGTGGCAGTCACTGGCAGCGTTACAACTGTCATATCACAGTGGTGGACATGCGCTGCACGTAACTCGGTATGCGACTGCCTCAGTGGCAGTCACTGGCAGCGTTCTGTATGTAGCATTGTAAGTGGCAGAGTAGCTGTAGCCGTAGTTGTAGATTACAGTGGTGGACATGCGGTGTTCGCTGCACGTAACTCGGTATTGGCACGGCACGGGCTGCTTGTTAGACTGCCAGTTATTTACAAAGTGGCAGTCACTGGCAGCGTTACAACTGTTCTTCTCATCACGGGGTGCAGCTGTTCGATACTTCAAAGCACGGTTTCCTAAATTCTGAGAACCATCTCGGGGCACTTCATTACAAAGAGTACTATTCAGTTTCAGGAAATTGCATCTAATATTTTCGTTTAATCAGTTTCCTGCGTTCAAATAAAACTATTAATACCGTGCTACATAGTCTTTAAGTAACTCTCACAGATCATAAAGCAGTTACTAAAGTTTAGCTTAACCAAGTATGTATTAGAAGTAGTATTGTGTTATTAAAACTTTTTCTCGATGACATTTCGTTCAGTATTTACAAACTCATATGTTTAAGAACATACAGGTTAAGTTAGTTTTAGAGGTCCTCCTGATACTTTTTTTGTATTTTTTTAGATATTGACTCCAAACTACTACTGATTATTGTGTAATAAGTACTTCACTTTGATTAAGTTCATATTTGCGACCATCATCCTAGATCTGACACATTGATATTAGATCAAATATTTTATACATAAAGGTACAGTTTTGATACATTACTTTTATATTTATTTTCCACTGGACTCAATACTGCAATCCGTTCTACAATATCTTTATTCGTTATTGAGACATTGGTACTTTTAGGAATTATACAAAAGTACATCTAAGCTAAGTGACAATTTCAATAAAAATAATTATTACTTATTAAAAGCTTACTTTTACTTAAGTAGGTATTCAAACTAGCCTCTGATGTCTTAACAAACGTTTATTGTATATTTTGTCCACAAACGATTGACTACAAACATTTTTTTGTATTTCAGTAACTTTCTTTCAATGCTTTGAGAAATGTTTCATTTAAGGTTAATTTAATTTATTTTGTAATAAGTTATGTTATGAAATTGTATTAGTGATTTTAAAGAAACTAAAAATATAGTACCAATATCTTAAGAAACAAATGAAGATTTCTAACATACGAACTGCGGCATCCTATTCAATGCAAAAAATACATTCGTATTGATTATCATAACACAAATTAAAAAGGTAATACCAAGATGCGACCTAAAATAGAAACTTAATCAAAATGAAGAACTTTCTACCCAACAATCGACTTCTTAACAAGAATACGGAATAAACTGTGTATAGCAGTTCTGTACTTCCACACATGTTATAGGTGGCCTACCACTAAATATAGAATCGTGCGTTTCAAGTAAAATATATATTTTTGTTCAATGATTGTTTTCACTAAAAAGCGATACTTTTATAGTCACAACCCTCCAACACTAAAATAATGACTATCATGTTTTGTTATGTTCAGTTTGTCCTACTGCAGTTGTACATGTACATGATATACATAAAATTACACATATTTCATCTAAACATTTTTCGTTCTTAAGTTAGAATAACATTTTTATACTTGGGTATCAAAAATGTGTTTTTAAATCTCTCCCTCACACGTGGTGTTGGTATCGGTTTTCATCATGATTAGACAGGCAAAAATACGCGGAAATTAACAACAATAAAATTTATTGGAAAATCTAATAATGAAATTCTACTAATTATTTACGAAAGATGCTTATTTTTCATCCTATTTACTTTTTATATTTCTCTTTATAATTTTCCACAACACCAATATCAGGACTGATTTCGAATCCGTATAAGATCCACACAAAATTTCAGTACGTTGATAGTCGTTGAAAGAAACAATCCGAGATATTTGAAAATTGTTTTCCTTATTCTAAAAATGACGTTACGCTTTTTATTTCTTAGTTAAGAATAGTAGAATATAGGTGCATACCTAAAAGCATAATGCATAAAAAATTAATAAAAATTTGTCTGTTTACAAGTGTTTCTGAGTACTTTTAATCTAATTACAGAATAAAAAATAAAAATTGTACAACATTCTTAACCAAATTATAAAGTAAAGTTAGCTGAGATAAAAATTAAAATCCGAAACTGAAATATTGTTCTATGGATAAATGCTAAAAATGAAGACAAAACTCATTATATCGGTTTGGCTATTTCCATAATTAATTATCTTTACGTTACTCTCCAAACACATCATAATATATGGATCTAATTTTTAAAATATAATCATTTGTATAACTGGTATGATAACGCAAGATATTCTTTATACTCGAGATACAAAAACATTGATTTACTCAGATCGGCTCACAGGGCTTTTAATTGGCACATGTCACTGGAAACAGGATTTACATTAATTATCGACTTCAAAGTAAACAAAATTCTAGTTATTTTTCCAAACAATATGTCTTGTGATAGTCATACTCTACTATATTTTAATAACTGATTCATTCCTTTTAAAATGCCGACTTATAAAATTGAAGTGCTCAATTGCAGAAAGTTTTCACAGCAAAGATAATGTATTTTTGGATTTGTAGTAAGGCCTACTGAACAATACTAACTACTTGACACAATAAGTACGAGACGACTGAAACCAGAGTTTCTTACAAATTTGATTAACTTTTAACAGAGACTATGAAGGAAGCATATAGTCCAGTTGTATTTATGAGTGGCTGCCTTGGGGGATAAGAAACTAAAGTAAACATAGATAGTTAAAAATCCACGAAAGAAACAATTTGAAGAACCGATAGTAGGAAACGCTGGTTTTTCGGGTGTTGCGGCTGAGCTCTGGCTAAATTCATAACAAAATCTATCCTTCACAATCATATTCTTTTCATTGCTCTGTCAAAATGCAAGGAATACTAATCTAATTCCTGTAAATACATGATATAAGCGAGCGCTAAATTTTCCGATGAAATTGTTAAGTTATTCTTGCGTTACATTTTCCGCACAGCTGGTATGTGTGCGGTGTAACTTGAGTTTATAGTGGAACAAAGATTCCACTGTTCAATTGTTCAAGCACAGGAGTGTATACGACTGAACTGACCTGTGTCGGTGACGGAGGTGGCGAACCGTAGAGCCGTGGGCGGGATGAAGACTCCTGCAGATAGTTGGAGACCGTGAGTCAGCAGCTGTACTGTGAGACCGGCAGCCACCACCAGCCAGCCCCAGCCGCCCTCGGGGTAGTAATGGGTGCGTAGCATGCGGCGGGTCTCCACATAGTTCTTCGGGCGCACCAGCGGGGGTGGCTCTGGCGCGGCGGCCAACAGCGGCCAGGACTGAGCGCGGGATAACGAGCTGGACATGTTAGTGCACGGACTGACTGCACTCAATATTGTCTATGTACTCGAGACATGAGACAGTGGGTCAGGACCAAAGTGTGCTTTCGTGATGAACAGGTCACCGAATATAAATATTTGAATTTTCCAACATGTCACAAAAAATATACAGTTCTCTAAGACCAGGATTCCAATTATTTCACAGGATATCTTCTTTCTTATTCCAAATTTATGAAAATGGTCCCTGTACAAATAAAAGTGCAAAAAATGTATATTTCTTTATTCTACGTCAATCAATAAAAAGGTTACATTAATTAATTGTAAAATTTATATATATATATATATATATATATATATATATATATATATATTGTGTGTGTGTGTGTGTGTGTGTGTGTGTGTGTGTGTGTGTGTGTTTTAAGAATCAGGTGATATATAGTTGATATACAGGGTGTACATAAAGTCCTGCACGGGTATAATATTTTCTGAACGATAACAGATAAAGAAACAAGATTTGGTACATCAATACTACACCAAAAAATCTACTTTTTGAAGGAACTATCAGTTTTCTGTAATATCATGGGGACGTCCCGCAAGGAGTCAGAAGGAAATCTTAAATAGGAGCATAGGTCAATATGGACATCATTTTAAAGGGCTTATCTAGCAGAGTTTAATGCCGCAAACCGCACTCAAAAAGATTGATCCAGTACAAAATGGCGGCTGTTCAAAGATTTTACTTGGTTACATTTTATTAGTAGCCATAACCCCAGTAAAGCAAAACTGCAACCAAACGAATACTGCAGCTAACTACTACATTATGCTTGTCAGTTGTACAGAAGTGAATTATGACATTAGTTATCCTCAAGGGTTACAGATTTGGTCCTAATATATTGATAACGGGGAAAACCTGATAACAGTAACGATTAGAAATCTCTTATCTTTGGGTCGCAGTTAGGACTTTCCTATTAGCCAGTCTATTCATAGTAGGCTATTCTAGTTTTCTTGTTTTAGTAGTGCTGTCCATCCATTTTATCAGTGCGCTTTAGTACAAAAGAGTTTGTCGTATTGCTTGTAGTTCTTCAACTACACTATGTCGCTTGACGAACGTGAACGTATAACACTTCTTATGATGGTTGGGGAAATAACAGACGATCACACGAGGAAGCATGCCATTTATTTAATGACTACTTTCACGAGAGGCAGCCAATTTCTAGAACAACTGTAGGGAGAACTGTTCAACACTTTATGAAAACAGGAAGTGTTTCCGATCGTCATAGTTCGCTGAGATTTCTAATTGTTACTGTTATCAGGTTTTCCCCGTTATCAATATATTAGGACCAAATTTGTAACTCTTGAGGATAACTAATGTCATAATTCACTTCTGTACAACTGACAAGCATAATGTAGTAGTTAGCTGCAGTATTCGTTTGGTTGCAGTTTTGCTTTACTGGGGTTATGGCTACTAATAAAATGTAACCAAGTAAAATCTTTGAACAGCCGCCATTTTGTACTGGATCAATCTTTTTGAGTGCGGTTTGCGGCATTAAACTCTGCTAGATAAGCCCTTTAAAATGATGTCCATATTGACCTATGCTCCTATTTAAGATTTCCTTCTGACTCCTTGCGGGACGTCCCCATGATATTACAGAAAACTGATAGTTCCTTCAAAAAGTAGATTTTTAGGTGTAGTATTGATGTACCAAATCTTGTTTCTTTATCTGTTATCGTTCAGAAAATATTATACCCGTGCAGGACTTTATGTACACCCTGTACAATTATGATGACCAATTGCAACATTAAAAATTGGAATCTCTAGTAATTTCAATTACATCGATAAATGTTCGATCATACTATATAACTCTATACTACTCTACTATATTAACGATTGCATAATAATTGGAAGTTCTTGTGCTGTACTTTACCTGAACTATTCGTTAAATAACGAGACAAACGTGTATGTCAGAGTTTCAAAATATTTTAGTTCATTAGATATTTTGTCACCTGTGAAGTTATACCGATTATTAAAGTACATTTTTAGTTCAACCAACTGAGAATTATTCATTTTTAAATTAATAATAACGTTTTTATTCAGTTTTTCAGTATTCAAAAGTTGAGTCGTTAAACATATACGGAGAATTAACTAAAATTATGACTCCTAAATAAAAAATGAAGAAAATGTTTTATACCCGTTAAACATAAAAAGATATACTGTGCAAGTTATTATTCATAGCTACTGTTGTCAATGTTGCGCCAGAAGAGAGGTAGAATATGAAAGTTTAGATTATTATAACCTGTACAACGCTCAATGTACACTAAACCTTAACATAAATAATAAATAGTACCACAGCATGGTACAAACTTTCTCCTTTTAGACATTAACTACATTACCCGTTTTATAAACACTATCAGGGTTTCTGCAAGTCTAAGCTATCCAAGCTTTACTTGGGCATCTTTGGAAATAATTGTACTTTATACAAAGTAATCAGTGTTTTAGAAGTTTGCTGTTTTTAAGATGTCATTAGTAAGTTGCGAACAATTAATGGGTTGTAAATATCACTACATACAGTAATATTTTTGGACAATTGCATTTTAAAAATAATACAGTGATTTTGTTTTAAAATTATAACTGTGATTGGAGAAGAATGTGTTTAGCATTTATATCAAATTTATCAAACTAGCCACTGAAAATGTCTGTGCAAAGTAAAATACTATTTATGTATTAATCGTATTGCACTGATTTATTTTAATTCATAACGCTTTAACTCGAAATTCACATAATGTATTTTTGTTTTGTTTATTTTTGTCCCTTGGATTGTGTTATTTATGTTCTTTGGAGATTATTAAGTACTGACACTTAGGCAAAATCCAACCACACACCTTCTCCATATGGTAACGTTCCTGGACAACACATTGAGTATTTCTTCGCTTCTTTTAAAATGTGTTGTTTTTTTTTATTTGTATGTCAGTTATTTAATTAAAAATATAGCTCCCCATTTGTTCCTCAAATCTATCCCAGACATTAACCTAATTCAAATACATCACAGTTAAACGTAAAACTTAGAATTTGGCCAGACACTCGGGTACTTAAAAGAGTCTGAAAGCCGGAAGTGGTAGTAAAAAATAAGTAACTAACTTGACAACTAACATCGAGCTCTTAGCTATAAGCAACTTGAAGTATGTGCACAGTGCCAACAAGCCAGTCACTATCAACACTCTGGCAGGTCTTTTACTCAAGTTACCTTAATTACGTATCAGGAAACGTAGGCCTATATGGCGGATAAGATAAAAATGACTGCGAAATTTAAGCTTACATATACGTGCTCATGCTGACCGGATGGAAGTGCTACTACCTTGCGGTACTATGATGCTATTATCATTGTTGCATCTCTGAATATTTTTACAGCGTATTATACAGTTATGTTTGAATTTTCTTAATAATTCAAAAAGAAAAAAAAGAAATAAAGATAGAGGTTAGGAAATAAATACTCTTGATTCTTGAATTTGTAAATGTCTAATAATTTGAATCAGTGTCTGTTCAGTAATCAAATAGTAATTCAATTAGTTTTTAAATAGTCTTGTTTAGTATGTTTAATGAATTTGTAGGATAAGTTATTACAAACAATAACAACTCGTTTTTATTATTATGTAATTTAATTATCAAAACTAGAAAATTAACTATACAGTTGGAATAAAATCATGTATTTAGTAAACAATCTAATTGCAATATTTAAAGTTAATCAGATGAATATATGTAAAATAAATCAATATATAGAAACTACTTTGGATTGTGTTAGAACTATGCGAACAGTATCACCATATGTTATTAATAATACAACAATTTAATTTTAATTTTTTAATCAAAAAAGTATTAAAAGTATTATGTATTCCAACAAATATATAAGATAATACTTTTTATTTATTTATTTTCCTATTTATATTATAAAATAGGTAATAATGCTGCAGTTCAAAGGGGAGAGAGCTAGCAACACTAAATAGTAATAAACAGATAGGAATTTAGTTTTGTTTTCATGTTTTTTACAATTCTTCCGTTTAACCCCAATTATGGCAGGCCTACAATGTATATCAATAAACTAAAAGTTATTATTAATTCACTAATATTGTACATTTTAGTTATATAAAAGGAGAAAAATAAAATAATAAATTCATCATTTTTCTTTATGACTAGCCTTCTTTAAAGAGTTTCACTTGGTTGGAAAAAAATGTCTGTAACTTTGAATGTAATTGAATAAACAAGAAAGTTTTTATTATGGCACTCGATATATATTCCTTCAATATTTATCAAAGTATTACATTTTTTAATCAAGTAATATTGCAAAACAAATATGAATAAACGTGAATAAATTATGAGTAAAGAACTATCAGGAAAAGTACCATGATACCTTATTAATCGTGAATCTTTCAAAATATCAATTAATTTTACTGTAAATAGTCCGTTGTAATGTACTCATAACCTCACTCGAAAGTTTTTCACCTTGCTACACAGAAAATGTAATATTATTGCATACGTAAAGCACGCGTACGTGACGCAAGCACGCACTCACACACTAGCTCTGCGCGCGCGGTCCACGTGCTACTGACTGTTCCAACAGCGACACCGACATCACACGTGGTAGACTGCGCGCGCACCTCTCCTCAGTCCTGACCGCCTCAACACCTGACCTACCTCAACCTGGGTTACGTGGCCCGGTCCTGTGTGCCACCGGCTGCCAACTACACAATTGTCACATACAGGTGGAAATTTATGTGCCTTGAGTATCTGAATAAGAATGGCCCTTCTTGTAAGAAGTAAATTAAAGTGACAAACGGGTTAAGTTTGGATGAAGGGCTGAACACAGATTCATATTGTAGTTAGGGGATTAAATTGACTGTTATAATGTTTTGTGATTAAAATTTCAGTGTGTGTCAAAAGATTTGGCAAAATTCGAGGCATAATTATAGTGATTTAAATAGATCAAATATCTTCTATTAATTTATACCTTTCTCTTCATCTCTATCAAAGTAAATAACGATCTTAGGTACTTTTTCCCAGTCTCTATGATTAGCGGTTCTCTTCAGAGTTCCTGTCAGGTTCTAGCTGTAATAAGAGTTACTTCTAAACTTAGGCCTAAATGCGAACAAGATACGTTACCAACGCAGGCTATACATAATACAATATTTAAAATTGCGTATACTTTTAGTTCTATGCATTATATTTCTAGGGTAAACGTATTAACATATTTATGATTAAGAAACAAAAGTAAAGAAATAGTATTGTCATCATAACATTCTAAATTATGACTACCTAAATTTTGATTCCTGAAATGGACCAATCACAATTCACTCGCCAGTACTGTACTTATTACATAAATAGTTTGATTTTGTGTAACTCTAGATTAAACCATAGAATACTAGTCTGCGTAAGAAATTTGATCGTCTTTAAAACATTCTTCCACTATTGCAAAGCCGTGATTAGGTTACAATAAATCAGAGTAAATCGGTCAATCAAAAATCAACTCTCACCTTTTTTATATTTGTTATACTAATATCAAATCAAATCAAATCAAAATCAAATTTATTTAAAAATGTGCAAACAAGCACACATAATATGAACGAAATTAGTCCCACATGGGCCATAGAGGCTTGTGCGTGGTTACGAGTCAGTTTCTAGTTGCTGTGCACAGCGGTATCATAATAGTTAACCTTAATAACAATAAACTATTTTATATCTATTTTTAAAACAATTATTAAGTATGAAATCTTAAGTATATAATCTGTGCAATTTGTAGGCCACAGGCAACATTAATTATGCCACAATACCCAATAGTCTAATTATTTGATATAAAACATCATATAAAAATAAGGTATGTTATTTGCTATAGTGCAAATAATTAAATTGAACAAAATTAATAATTAATAAAAACAATTAATTAATTAATTAATTAATATGCAATAAATATATAAATTTAACGTGAAAATTGGGATTTAATTACTTTTCTCCTTCGATTTGGGAGAAGTAGCCATTGCGGGTCCTCTATTCTGATTTTACCGTAAGAAATTTTTGGAAAAAGACTAATCTAACACATTAAATTTTACCATTTTTAAGGAAGAGAATAGAATTATATCAAGTATGAAAAATAATGTTCGTGACGAATTTGGCTTATTACTAATAACTAATTAACACAGATAACGTAGGTGAAGGCCCGACTTCAAACAGATGCATAGGCTTCAAGTTCATGTCACAGATTACACGTTTCATAATTTCCTAATTAATACGTTAGTAAGAATGCTCATTCTGTTCCTTCTTCATGACCTTTAGTACTCCTACTGATAAAGCGGAACAGAGACGCTAGGTGTAGGTAGAGTATGCAAATGTTTGTCGGAAACCTCTTTACCTTAAGCGGATGTCAATGCTTCCTACGGATCAGCATGGAGCCGATCTTTAGCATCTAACTACTGTTTAACAACTCCATTGTATATTGAAAGATTTGTATTACGCCGTTTGTGTATACTGTGTTTTCAGACTTTCGACTAATTGTAAAATAAAATAGCACAGATTGAAACGTGTCGATTTATCATTGTTTTTTTCAATATCACCCACTCTGGTTATTTGGACTAGCATGGAGTCAATCTTTAGCATCTACTTCCTGTTAAACAACTCCATTGCTTATTGATCGTGTAGGCTGTACTTCGAGACTGTAGGTTCGTTGCAAAATGTAATATCACAAATTAAAACGTATCATCTAATTAAAGTACTTTCAGAATATCAATCAATACTTTGATCATTTGGACTAGCATGAAGGTTATCATTCATAAATACTGTTTAACAAGTGAAATGACTTTCATTATACCAGTATAACACACGTGCATGCTGTGTTCTGAAACCTAAAATTCTATGTGTTACAACATTTCCAAAATAAAACATGTCTATTCATTGTAATATTCTTAAAATACCATTGAATACCTTTCTTACTATCATAGTAGCGATCATTGTATAATTTCAATGTCTACTGCAAAAGTATTACCTGTACTATTACAGTTTGTATATAAAGTTGTGTGAAAATGTCAACGTGTTTTCAATGCAAATATCTCAAATTCACACATGAAATTTATTGCATTGATATTATAATATCACTCACTACTCTGTCACTCGTTTACGTAAAATTATTGTCATCAAATTCTAACTCCTCTAAAATGATACTATAATTTTTTTACAGTAATTATTTTTTTATTTTCGATATATATTCTAGATAACATTTTGATATGAATCTAAACTAATTTATTTTAACCTGTATCATATACAGCCCCAAGTGAACACAAACTCAACAGCACTGTTAGTCATTTGTTCTTAGGCTATTAATTGTTATGGCACTTCATACGAAGTAGTAGATCTCACCCAGTAAAATCGGTAGGATATCTCAATCTCCAGCACATGATTACTCGTATATACCATTCGAATTTTTCATGAAAACTCTTATTTGCTGCTACTCAATAAGTATCACACGAAATAATAAAGAACCATATATGCAATGTTGCAATGTGGTCCCAGGAGAGTTCACTATTAGATATTTTATACCTCAACAGGGAACCTACACCGGGTAAAGTAAAATCAAGATAATGTCCTTAATGTAATTAATGCTTTATTTTACAAAGCTAAGTTAAGTCTAAGAAGCCCTCTCTTACACTTACAGTACTTGGGTATCAACGGCTTAAAGGTTACTTCCGAACCACCACCCTCCCTTGCTGCATCAGCAAGGGACAAGAGTCACAGCCTACCCGCTGCCTTGCCTACCTACCACCAATGGCCAGGTAGGCGAGCTGCTTGCAAAGACAGGATCGCCCAGCGGTCACCCATCCAAGCAGCATCCACGCTCGGCGTTGCTTGATTCGGTTATCGAACACGCTACAATGCGCCATTGGCTGCTGTAATGCCAGAGCATGGGCACTTCAGGAGCCGATTTGGTAAGTATATCTCGGCAATGCTAAGGGTGTTCAAAACGAAGGGAGGTAAACGGGTGAATTAATCACTCTAGTTTATATTGGAGAGTGACTGTAGAAGTTAATAGAGCTTTCTTAAGCGTGAAAGGCTGTTTCTAGTCTTAACAGTACAGATTTAAGACGTCCTCTTGCCCACTTGAACAAGAAAATACAGTAACAAACGTAACCTTCCCTTTTTCCAAGAGGATATAAACATAGTGCCCACTATCCTTCTTCATAGAACCACGATAGGAAGCAGCCCCTACCTTTAAATATTTCCCTTCCTGTATATACTGTCACTCTCGAAGGTTATTTTAGGATTAAGTGCAATGAAAGTTTTCCCTAACAAGTAGTTCAAGTAAATAAAAATTGGTTGTAATGTTGTATCACAGCCCGTTTCTATTTTTTAGTTTTTTCAAAGAAAAAAACAATGAGTAAACACATAATTTTCTTAAAGACTTAGTATATTGGAGTTGCGTAGACTCGGCCAGTTCAAAATTGTATCAAATTTAACATTAACATTTTAATTAATAAATATTTATAATATGAATTTTTATCCGTTGTACTTTATGCAGCAAACACTTATAACTTATTAAGATCTTATTATACAGACCATGCCAACAATTTTAGTTTTGTTTAATTTAATTTCATCTATGATCCCTATTAACTTATAACCAATATTAACTCAATTTTGCCTTATGCCGATTTTTTAACCTAAGTAGTTCGGATTTGGGGAATGAATGTGTTTTTTGAGTAGACTAACTGTCAGAAAAATGTTCTGTCTCCTTATTACGCGTAGTTCATAGTTCTCACTACCTTTAACTTGCTATTTCTAGCTATTAGTTAGAATTAAGGCATATTAATTATTTATTAAACCCAAATTGATCATTAATACAACAATAAGTCATTCGTAATATAACATACGTTCCTATTTAAAATTGGTTTTCTGTGTAGTTTGTGTGCAAGAACCATCGTTCTGTAATGTATATACCGACTAGCCTCGGAAACTCAGTTATTGCAGTACCAATTGTCCTGCGGTATTCTACTGTATGTATTATTATGTTGTTGCACTAGTCATAAAGTGTCATGACCCACCCACTTGCGTTTCCCCTGACTCTGAACTCAATCTTTATGATTTCTGCTTTTATAATGTACGAGTAATATTGTCCTTACATTCTAAAAATAACAAACTAAAGTCGACATATATGTGTATATACATTTACACCATAAAGATACGTATAAAAACCATACATTCTATAATTGTATTAATTTTCAATAAACAAAAATTTAAATTAAACGTTTAAATTTAGAATCATAAAAAACTAGGTATAAAGACTATGTGTATATCTCATAACTATGAATTACGTAAAACATTGTTAGTGATAGCAATTAAATATGTATATTCTAATGATAGGTTTTAAAACTTATTTTATAAAACAATTAAAATAACAATAATGTTTATGACAATTATAGAAAACACTTATGTTGTAGCGATAAAACTTAAAAGAACTTACAAATATTTTTTAAATCCTTGGTCTGACACCACCAATCATTTTTAACGAGAGAAACGTTTAGTTACCATTTTCATATTTACCGTTTTCCATTGTTACCATTTTCAGCTAGAAATAAATTTACGGCTTCACGAGGGTAAACCATTACAAAGAAATAAATTGATATTAAATTGGTTAGTAGATGCTATAACCAATCAATCAGTTGATATTCACTAAGTTAACTACAGGTCAACATACAGAGTTAATATAACTACCAGAGCAACAATGTGTTAGTAACAAGCTGTTTTAAATTAAACAAATATACTATTATAAAATAATGTTTGAAATTTAGTGCAGAGAAGAGCCGTATTGTTGGATGTATTTAAAATCCACACAAGTTTGTACCTATTGTATGTAGTTTCTCGAAGAAGAAATTCTTATTTATAATTATACAAAAATTATAATTATAAGACAGTCCCAAAATAGGGGATAGGGTTATTAAAAGGGTTAATAAGGGGTCTGTTTCAAGTGTGTCGAGCAAGAAATATATGACCTGAGAACAATAAAACTTTCGGTATTTTAAACGTTTCTACACCTACTTATTTTCGGCCTTTACCAAAACTCAGCTGACGATTACTTGCTTTTCTAAGATAAGTCCTATCTTCTCTAATCTATTTTAAGAAAAATGATGAGCTTATGTAATGGAAAATGGCTCTCGACTACCGGACTATTAGCATTTCAATACTTTCTTTATACGGTAACTAAGTAAACAAACAGGGATAGCTAATAAAACAAACAACTCTAAATGTAAATGTAGAATGTAATTTCTCAGGATAAAAACTTGTGTATAAAAATTAAAAAAGAATGATTCCATTATATTATAAGTAAATTTAAAAACGTAGACATTATACCAAACCTAGTGCGAGAAACTTTAACCGTTAAACTAATTAAAAATTCCTTGAAACATTCATGTAACTAGACCAAAAATATACAATTTACTTTCCCAGGCTTAGAATCACTAGGAAGTTGACCGCGATAACTTATTTTTCTTATGTAATTCGCTAAAATTGTAAAATATTTATTTGTAAATTCTCTTTTAGAAAAGGGGCTAATGCTGATCTCTAAAAATATTATTAAATATTTTGTGAACATGATTTGTACCCATTTTAATAAAAAGATCGCTATGAAATATCATACTATCATGAGGTTCTCAGTTTTCCATTTACGAGTATATGAACTTCTTTATATAATGTTTGACCTAAACTAGTTTGCTTTATCGATATTGTTACTTCCTTATATAAAAAGGAAATTGTAGATTTACTAAACTGCGGATTTGGTAATTCTCAAGATAATCAATTTATTAATTTGACTATTATAATACTTAATAGCTGCATTTAGTGTTAATGGAAACTGTAGAAGTTTTACCAATCATCGATCACACAAGCTACCATTTCCAACAACTTAACTTGTAAAGTCTGCTTAGGCAAGAAGTGAACCTTAACGACTGCTCTAACTAGTGCAATAGTAGCTCAGAGCGATCGTTAGTCACTCTATGCATTTCTAAATGACGTCACTCAAGTTAATGTGTTCTTGACAGTAATGAGCTTAGACAACTTGCATATTAAAAACGTGCAAGGGTCTAAAGAACGTGCTTGGTTTATATATTACTAATTAGACGCTTCAAAGAACTAACTCGAATGAATTATATTAGGACTTCCAAGGATGTGGAGTTTTTGTATGCACCCGCATGAACGTTTGCTTTGATGACTCAGCCTTAACTGTATGCACAAGGTAGTATCTACAGGTTATTTAATGCTTAGCAAAGAATTAAAGGTATGGCCAAATGTACGCCATAATATCTCAGTTGGATTACAAATAACATAGCTGATGGAGATATTTCAACAACTTAGACCTGTAACATAACTCAATAAAAAAATCACAAATGTATTAAACAATTATGTGTTCTACAAACCGAAGGTGACAAGTTCTAAGCCATCAACAGGCTACCTCGTGGAAGGCCTAATATTAGTCCTAGTATTTTAGAAAAACAGTTTATCTTTGAACAGGATATTTAACAGTTATAATCTTGAATAGATGGTGAGATGTAACGTTATCTATATGATATCTTTCGAACAATAAGCGGATGATTTATTATGGGAACGAAGCAATATCTTTCAATATCATATTTCAACACTCATTAGTGACACCTAATGACCTTAACACCTATTTTTGAAAGAATCACTTGATAATAAGCATCATTGGGCCAGTGACCAATATTACTATAAATCCTAAACACATCAAACATTTTTCGTTCCATGAGGCTGTGAAGCCAGTTCAGCATGGAAACATTTATAAACTATAAAATATATACATTAAAACCTATGAGAATCATTTATAACAGATTTTACAATAAATATATTCCAATACCATCTTGCTGTCAAATACCTACCTACATGTTTACCTTCTCCAATTCATTCTTCAAAGTAAACTTACAAACGATAATTGCAAAACTGACTTTTTTCTTTTGCTTTCACGCGTAAAGTAATTCAACTGACTTTTAACATGGACAATATTTGGGTCCCTGGTATAAGTATAGGCCTATTATAATTACAAAAGTCCCTCCGGGCTACGTCACACTGGTCTGTAAAGAAAAATTACATCTATGACTTTAAAATTGTGAAATAATAATTTGGAGGGTCCTGCTAATGTAATTAACTGCTCTGTCCAGACATTGTGTTATCCCAGCAAAAGCATATGTTTAATTAATATAACCACTGCTTTTAATCTGTTATATTCGTAGTGTAAAAGTTATAGAGTAAATTTAGGTAACAACGACTCTGAACGCCACAGAGTAAGAATTATATCAGAACAGTAAAATTAAAGGTTGTAGTAAAAATATACTTTTTACTTTACATTCATAGCAAATATTAAATATTATATATAAAAATACAGTTACTAACTTTTACTATGATAATTAGGTATCTGTTTAAATCAGGGTTAAAGATGACGCTCTTCATGAAACAAAACATGGAGCAACGAGGCGGAACAGGTTGCCGAGATGTAGTTTTCTTGCAATGATCATTATCTAACGAATGCTTCAGAAAAATGTTTATGCCCCTAGTGACAGCTATTGGAGGCATTTTGAATCTATTCTAGCGCAGCGACATGGAGTACAGTGCAGGGACTGGAATTCACTAAACAGCTTTCCTCAGAAATAACGTATGCAATTTCCCCGTACACGTCAAGCTTTCAAATGACGCTCTACTATGAACGATCCTAAGCATGATAAAGAATGTGATGACTGTTGTTCGGATATCGATACTAAAATACAGCAAGACAGGCTCTTGCATTTATTCGAATAACATCATCATACGCTGGCGTTTATTACAGGATTTTCGTATAATAGTACTAACTGAACGTAAAACCTTTTGTTATTAACGTCGCAAATGTCAATGAATTAATGTGAATTAATCAACTTTAGTTGGGATTATACACGGTTAACACCTATTTGTACAAGAGTAAACAAGAGTTGTTGTAGAAACTTATCAAAATTATAATATTCGTCGTCCCTCTTATGTGGCTGCCAGACTTATCAACCAGCTATTTACTTGAAAACAGCAGTACAATTTATTTATTCACGTTATCGTCTCACCCATGTAAATGCCTACTATTTTATGTAAAGTACTCGTAATGCGCTCAACATGTAACTGTCTCCTCAGCTATCCAAATCTCGTCGGTAGTTGATAAGTGAGTTCTGATGCGGGAGCTAGTTTTATCAGAACTCAATCAGGCCGCTGTTCTCAGGTGATAACGTTAACTAGACGGCTCGTCGTGTAGCATCATGTTGAGTGTGGCTCGGAAGATACGATGTAATCTCAAAGCAATGTTTTCCATTATTAGCCACATCTTATGATATTCATTGTAACGTTTACTTATAACTGTAAAAATATAACCTCTAAATCTTTTACACTACAAGAGCAACTAGACTGTTGCAAGGGTATAATGTTTTACCAATTATCATCATTTATCTCATGGATACTTGGAAACACTTTCATGTCATGATAAGATTATAAATATTATAATATTTTTATTTATATAGATTATTATTTATTAATATTATCTCCATTTTGACCAATTTCAAATCTAGAGCAGCGAAATGGGTAGAGTGCATACATTAACATTTTCCATATAAACATAGTTTCCAATGTTGAGTTCTGCTCCATTTTACCATCCGCTCACTGCAGCGACAGAAATTTGATGCTGTTATAGACTTGACTCCTGAAATCTGTAGTTCAAATATACATTCAAAAAGTGGACGACGAAGAAGCTCATACTCTTGGCACCGTTTGACATCAGTGATACCTAGACTACTAAATCAAGTGTCTGGGTGAAGAGATTTTCTCATTGTCTCATCAGGTGCGCAACTAGCACAATCAATATTTTCACGGTCAACATAGTTTAACATGTGTCAACAAGAAACAACGAGACGCATAAAATTGCTGAGATGTATTTTCTACTAGTGGCCATTAGGTGCCTCAATGTTCTTTTATTTGTATTCATCATCCAATATCTTTATTTCAGGCAATGGAGTTTTATCTTAGGGCAGTGGGACAGGATAGAAGGCAGAGAGTTTCCAAATAAACATATATTACACAAGAGATAATATAGAAATTTTTCCTATTTATATTAGGACACCTGTAAGGGGCCTATAAAAACATGCCATAATATTTGGAAGGACTGCTTAAGATTGAATGTATAAATAGGAAATAACTTATGATATCATTTTTTATTATATATCAAATATTTAAATTTTTAAATTTACATATTTTTTGCATCCGCATTGAAAAATTTTGTGACAATTTCTTTTAATAACTTTAGGTTTCTACATGAAAAATTATGTTTAACATTTTAGATCCTTTTTGATTACAGAATTTTGATCAGTTAAAAATTATTTTAATTTTTGATTAATACAAATTTAATTTCAAAATATTCCTATTATCCTTACATAGCAATGCGTAGTGTAAGTCGTACTAGATTCATAAAAATATAGCGTTTTTAAAATACATAAAATATAAAGTTATACGTTCCCAAGCACGTTTGGTGTTTATCACTCCCAGAATTAGTCACAATACATATCACCGTGCTTTGCTGCACCAGTATTAAATATCCACATTCTTTATTAGATTAATTTTGTTAAGGCTATTAATAATTATCCGTTTAATGAGATGATCAGTAGGCGTTCATGGTAATTACTCCTTTCTTTTTCACCCGAAGCGCCGGAAGCGACAGTGACTGTATTGTATTTGGTAAAAATAATACATTCTTTACCTTCATTGTTTTTTATATAGAAATCCTGCTTGTCTCACAATTGCAATATTATCTGTAGATCGTATTCAAAATCAAATTCAAAACAACTTTATTTATATATATATAAAACTTTTTATACTATAAAATCACACAAATAAGGAACGGCATCAATCATATTGTATTAAAATAATTTTTATTTTTTTCATAAATTCGTTAAATGAATATAAAACGTTATTAGTTAAAAATATGTAAGGCGTTTTTTGAACAATACAATATTTTCTATTCTGAGTAAGCTTTTTGGCATTTCATTTTTGAACAACACCTGCCGAGCTTGGTCTCTTATAATGACCAACGAGTGTGTATGTACTGCCAAATTGGTTTCTAGTTATATTAAAGTAGGTAGGCCATAATCAAGGTAATTTGTAAACCTTTTATCTGACTATCATTACTTTTTCAAGTATATATATATATTCCATAAACAGTTCAAATTTCCAATTAATAGAAAAATAATCTTTTACAAAATCCCGGTCCTAAATTCAGTATTATTCTAATTGCTTTTTTAAAATTGCAGAATGCTTTGCAGAATTTTATTATCTAGTGGGTCCATACAACACCAAAGGTTATATGACAATATATGAGAGCATAGTAAATGTTTTTTTATTTCCTATTGAGTTACATTTGGACTTGGACTTAAGAGAAAATAATCCGGAAGAGATTAGTTTTCTTTGCAAAACATAATGTACTTATCCCAAGTTAGGTTCTCATCCAAGTATTTCTAGAAATTTGTTTTTTTTTTTTTTACTGTGAAATATTTGCATTGTCAATTGCTATATTTGGCATGGAGTTATTCCTATTTTCTTTTGTGCAAAAAGTAATTAAGTTGGTTTTGTTAACGTTTAGTAATAAATTTTTACTGCAAAATTAATTATCGATATGCGAGCCCCTTTTTAGCTACAATTACTATATAATTCGAGTTTTACCAGTAACTATTAAATTTGGAGTCATCCGCATATAAACACAACTTGCTCTGATCATCTTTCAAAATATTTGGTATACTCAACAAATACATCAGGAAAACAATATTTAATCATGTAGTTGTAATGTAAAATATTTACTTTGAACTGAATTCAGGTGATAAGTGGCACAATATACTGTATGTTTATTCATAATGTTAATACTGAATATGAAGGTAATTAATAATAATAAATCAAATCTAAGACCCTTACTGCTGTTTTTCTAGTTTCAATTTTTTCAACCATTATTAAGTATACACTCCAATGTGATGCTAAGTAAGAAAATTGGCATGTGACAGTAAATGCGACAGGACTTTCCTAGAACTAATACGTATATAATTGTAAAATACATGTTCCACTATTTCGTAACATTTGTTTTTAAAGCATGTTGCGTGCAACTGACAAAACCTCGCCTGTTAACTATAATTGAATTGCTGCAAATACGAGTAGTGTTAGCCTCAGGAGCGGTCTCGTCCATAATTCATGTGGGGTGGACTCATATAATTAACTCTAATGATGTGTCGGTGTCCCCACAATAATGGCTGCGACCACACCGAGTAATGAGCTAGGACTAAATTGTCCGGTCGTGTTTATCCTAGTGAATCAACATACTGGCTAGAGTGCTGGCATCACGGCTTGTCTCTGGTTTTAACATAGGCTAATCTATGACAGGAAGGCATTGCTGTATGCGATTAATACTGTTATGTTTATTTCATTAAGCTCAATCTAATATAGGTGTTCCTAACTATCACTTTTGTAACATGTGTTACGATTTTAAAGCATTTCATCAAATGCCGACGATTGGTACACAGAAAAAACGTTACTAATGAATAAAAAGATATGGTAAACTCGAAATATTTACTATATGTAAAAATAGAGCTCTATTAAATAAAAGTACTGAGGCATCAAAAGTTTAGCTATTAATAGGGTTCTTGCCCCTACGTAGTCCTGGCATGTAGTGTCTTATGTATGATTGTAAAACACTGAGTAGGGTAGTTGATTTGTTAAGGAAACTCGAACCTTATGTTTCTAAGAACGCTGAGTATGGTTTATTTTACATTGTTTCAGAGTGTAATGAGCTATGGATTACTTTTGTGGAGTAATGCAACCGATGTTGAAAAGATTCTATCGACTCAAAAAACCGTAAGAGTTATAACAAATGTAACTGCTAAGACTCATTGTAAACCAATTTCGAAAGAAGAATGTATTACAACAGATAAAAAAAATTTATACTTAATTTTTATTAGTACATGCAAAAAACACGCTGGAAGGACCAGGTGGAGAAGGACTTGCGGAAATTGAGAGCGGGTCAGGGGGATTGTGAAGACAAGGAGAGATGGAGGCAGCTGGTTGGCGAGGCCAAATACCACCTAGGGTATCCATGGCCATGGGAGTAAGAGTAAGTGCATGCAAAAAAATCATATCTGAACTTTGATATATGTATTTTTCAATACATACACAATACAATACAATCATATATCACTCGGCATACTCCAATGTATTTTTATGATTTACTACAGTTTTATCTTCATTTGGAATACATTTTTTAATAGATACACAGAATGCATATTTGAGTAGGTTTAAGACTGCAATGCATACATGGTTGGGTGATAAGCCTTTTTTATAATACGAATAAATGTTATTTATCCGATATCAGCACTTCAAGCTTTTCAAGCAAAATAACTCAATACAATGTTTCTCTTTAAATGTGTAACATTACGTGATACATTTACTGAAATAATGTTTCATATTTCTTAATGTGTTATTCGTGCAATTCTTAATTTATTTCCACTTTTTAATTGAATTACTAATATATTAAAAATAATTTATTTTGTATGAATAATATGTTTGACGCATAATGGGTAGATTCCTGTTTATTTATAGAAACGATATACATTGCTTGAGTAATTATTATTGGATATGTAAATTGTTTAATATTCAATACAAAATCTTATCTCATAAAACTAAGTAAAAATATGTTTGATAAAAAAGGTACCACAACGTATCAAAATTATGTTTGTGAATAAAATTGAAATGGAAAGATTAACATCATCTTTATAAAAATATAATATTACAATGACAAATATTTCTTTAGTGTTACTTTTAACAATAAACAATTTTACAATAACAATAAACAACTTTTTAAATCAAACTTTATTTTGTTACCTATTAATGATTTGTTAGCATTTCCTTTTAATAAATTTTACAACGATCTATAATGTGTTAATTTTGTTTCTGAATGTGTAAGTTGGTGATTAATATTTGAATCAAGGAGAATTTACATATTTATAGGCCATGGATATAAAATCTATTTTTTCATATTAACATCTAAAGAGACGTCCAGAATGATTCATCTACGCCCACAAAAAAGTCCATGAAAGAGAGAGGGTTGAAATTTGGTAAATAAATACTTCAAATAGAATATTTAGATTAGCTGAAGAAAAAAGAGGGACGAGCAACAAAAAAACTCAATGAGCTATTCCCTCCACGATTATAATTTGAGGAAATAAAATAGCGCAGCGAGCATCTGACTAATACAAAAAAAAATCAAAAAGAAATGCACCAGACACAAGGTGTACGTTTTTTATGAGAAAGCATCGAGGGGACAGCGAATTTGTTTTGTATTGATAAGAGATACAGCACTGATTAGGTTCATAAAAATTTATATTATTCTAATACTGAACCAAGGGAATAGGGTAATAAAGTAGCGAACAGATATCAGAGAAATAGGAATTCTAATGTACTGTATCAGATTAACAGATATGTATACTTTCAAAAAATGAAACGAAGTGTGTGGTGAACACTTAGGATACTCAAGAGGGCAACAAGGACGGGTGGTCCCTAAACAGTAAAATGCTATTTAGGGATTTAACTTATTGGTAAATATTATAAATGTAATTGATCGGATTTTTGTATTCCTGGCCAAAAAGCTAGCCTATGTACAATTATGGTGAAAGTCCATATAAACCCTGAAATAATATATTCTTCAAATACACGTACTCAGTTTCATAATTATCAAAGGACTTTATACTACATCATAAGTGCTTTAAGAAAGTTAATAAACTTCAGAACTTCTATTACTAGCCTAAGCGAGTTTAATCGCTAAAAGATCTTTTTATGGAATGGAATTTCGCATGGAAACCTGAATGTAATGTCTTCCAATGGCCAGTAATGTAATCACTTATGTCATGAGTGTTATTTTAATTAACAAAAACGTGCTATGCTTGTCATCTCTATTATTCAACAAGAATTTGCATTCGAAACCGCGAGTAACAGCTCATTTATTTACTTGAAAAAACTTGCATTAATTTGGGTATTAAAATTAATTTAAAGGGATAATGCGAAGTTGCACACCTGATGGTCTGAAAGTACCAAGACTGTTAGAAATAGATACGTGTAATGTGCTTTCTGCTTTTTCAGTTTATTTTCGTTACATTTATGGTCACAATGTAGAATTGAGAGATTTGGTTCTCAGATATTTTTGTTATTGGCACCAAACTAATCAAGATTTAGAAAGGTTTATACAGTTTTGCTAAGAGCCTGATCAAAAATATGCACGAGATCTTCTGTGTGACTGTGTAGCTTAACACATAGACGCTCTAGTGCGCTTGCTATCTTATTGTGTATCATCACTCAGAATAGAGCCGCAGTGAAGGTGATAAATATATATTAATTTTTGTATATACAAATATAGAGTTTTTGTATTCAATCTTCGAGAAGCCAGTTCCGTCAAAGGTTGTGTGGGGTACACCGTGTGGGTAAGAGGATGTTGATACAAAACCAGACGTAAAACTATGTCATTTAGAAAAAGCTTGTGATTTCTTATTGTTAACAGAAGAGTAAAATAGTTATTTGAAACCCACACACGTTAAGTGGTGTTTAATAAAACAAATAACACACTTACCGTCTTACTTCACAATACTCAGTGGTAAACAGACAATTTTATAACAACATAGCATAGATTAGATAAAGCAGCGACAATGGTATATAAAAAGTGTCACTTACCGACCTGCAATCGTAACTGACCTTTGTTGCACCCCATATATCTAATGTATGTGTGAACAAACAAGATTAACCTTTAAATTTTAATTGTAAAACGTTTTCCTATGAATTCGGCTTATTTTGTCACACCTACATTTAATAACATGTGTTAAAGTGTTTTAATATAGGTTTTACTCATATTAATAGTTTTTAAAAATGGGTCCGATTATATCGATAAATTATTACCAAAACCTTTATTTAAAATCATGGTCAATAACGGTCGACGATGTCGTTTTCAGGCCCCAAATAACCTGTAAAATTTTGATTCATGTAACAAGATACAGGAAATGTTACATTGATGAAAAGGTTCTTTAGGTGGTATAGTACCGCTCCTTACTCAACACGTATATCATATCCCTTTATCTCTCGTTGGCTGTGATCGACACGATCATCTGTCACCGTCTGAGTGACACTGATACTGTACAGCCAACACCGCCATTCATCAGCACGTCTTCCTTATCAGTCACCTTTTACAAGCCGGTAATGTTCCTTGCTATTGACGTCACTAACTAACTCCAATTTAAAGTTTTCAATAAGAAATGAAAAAGGAAAATATTTTGTATTGAAATCGTACATGAATGAATACCATACAACAAATGTGTCACTTTGCAAATATTACTTTTTCACACTTATCGTAATATTGATGCTTCCATAGTATAAATGTTTGCAGATGAATGCACGATATTGCACATATTTAGTGCGGTAATCTATTACCTTGCAAAATGATAGTATGAACATTACCGTTCTGATCGCGGTGATTGCCAATAATTCCCAAGGTCTATTAGATCACAATCCTCGCACTTCCCTCAATCTACGAAACTCGTTTCCACCTCTCATATTCGAAGCGGATGTGAGCTGCATTTATGAAACATTAGCAGATAGATCGGACCAGCGGCTTCCAGAAACAAACCAGTTCCGCGTGGCGTGTTGACAGTAATGGAAATCTCATTCCATATTCGGAGAACTTTTTGTCTCCTATCCGAACGCTACGTCTAGCTTAGCTGATCGTCTCTCTCACGCTTTTAGCCGACATTAGTGTCAATTGATAAACGTTTACTACTAATTAAAACCATTTACTTGCAACGCAGCTTTCTTGGAAGTACTACCCTCCCATATGGAAAATCTTGATGCAGTTTCATTCCAGTTGGAGATTCGAATCAACAGATGCTGAATTCAAACCGTCTTTTAACTTGCTTGCATTTGAGTGTAATACAACAAGTGTGTTAATATTTATATAATAATAATAAATTATCTCTTAAATAAAGTATCCTTAGTTTTTAAAACACATTCAGTAAAAATAAAATATAACGGTTCTTTTAAATTTCGTTATATTTAATATTGAAGTTAAAAGACTATTAATTTAAGGAAACTTTCTTTATGTTATGGGTGTTTAGTAATTATGTCATACATGTAATCGTTTTAATACTTAAGAACTAAAACCTTCTAACACTATACGTTATCCAATGCACTCAAGTAGTATAAAAATGTAATACATTAGATGTTTCATGTTGCATACTATGAAACCGTCGAAAAGTTTCTTATAAAAACGAATATTTTCTTCTTATCTTATTAAAGCAAGTCAAACTCTTGCATAAGCGTCTTTAGTTCGCTGAGTGTTAGAGAAGCCTACGACTCAAAGAGCTGGAAAAAGTTCTTTTCTGTGTAGTCGTCCGTCTGACAAACGATATCTCGAAAAAGAAGTGGCCTATAGTCTTGAAAGTTTTTATAAGGCTTTAAATTAAGTCGATTTTGCATTGAAAAAAGCCTATTGCAATCGTCTTCATGGTAGCATTTTCCGAAAATGTTAATTCGACTAACATGAGCCTCTGAGCCCCAAAACCTGCTCAAAATGTTATATATATATTTAATATATATAATTATATAAATATTATAAAGTGCATTGACCACCTTACTAAGCCATTTCGTTTCAATACGGCAGCCGGTTAAACTTTTGAAAAATGGAGAAATCTTAAGTTCAAAATTCATAACCCTAGTAATTTATGAACATAAAGAAAAAGTTTCAAATGTTCTAGAACGCTTATAACATTTCTAAACTTGTCACCTGACTGACCAGGAAGGAACGACTATTTATATGAGCAACAGTAAATGTATGCTGGTGTTCATGTCAATCCATAGGATTTGGCAGAACATTAGCGAATATCTCTTTATTGGTCACATTTTTAAATACCGATAAAATAGCACAAATCACTAAATAACTGTGCACAAACTGAGTATAATAATACGATGTTTCAACATGTGATATTTTTATTTTTAGGTGAAAACGAAAAATTTATATTGTGAAAAGTCATTTTTATAACTTTTTGACAAGATTTGATTTCAGCTAGTATTGGTTTGCAGTACTTACCGAATCTATTACTATTATCACTGTTATACAACCAAACAATGAAGAAATGTAAATCTATCATGTTTTAAAATGTCTTGAGAAAGACTTTATTTGAAAACTTGTAATTTTGCGTTAAACTTCAATTGTATATAGACAAGAATGAGTTATATTGTGGTGGACTTATAACTATGCAGTTTTACTGAGCGTTATGGAAGCTTATCACTCAGGAGGTTGACACAATTTCTCTCTTGTCCGCTGGGGGATGTAAAATGTATTTTGTTTTGATTGTTTACCTGTCTGTGTATCTGTCCGAAGAACATTTAAAAAATGAAATGAGCTATAGATTTGACATTGTTGCAATTAAACTCAACAAAGCGTGTAATGCGACACGTTGAACATGTAATATAATAGTTTGATTAAAAAATGTTGTTTTATTTTATTACATTTTGCTGAAAGATGTATCATTAGTCAAGTTTTGTAATTTAGTTCAACATAACATTAATCACGACAAATTTGGTATTGAGAACCTAACTTGTCATAACAGTGAATTCTTAGATCTGTTTTGGTCTGATCAAAATAAGAAAATTTGTATAATTTCTTGATACATATAAAAATTATCTAGAAGCTGAATTTATTTGTGCAATATCGGTTTCTTTTAACCGAAGATAAGTGTTAATCTCTTTGTAATTAATTTACTGTTATAATCTTGTAACATTCTTCTTGTAAAAAATAACAACAAGGCTGTGTACGTTGGAGTGTATATTAGGATTCTTACCACTAACCAGTTTTAATGAAATATGCCCATTAAATCCAGAGAGATAAGGGAAGGGACAAAACCGCTGTAGAAAGTCACTAAATCATTTCAGAGAATTCATTCTCTTCTCAAACCCATTTTCGATTATAAATGTTCGAGCAATGACCTGAACCTGTTAGTTACCAATGAACTTCGTAAGATATTCGGCTATAATGAGATTTCAATAAAATTTGAAAGCGCGATTTTTTATTTTTGTTTGCAGTATAACTTAATCATCTAAAGTTAAGTTAAGAATTTGCAATGTTTTGTTAAAAGTCACTACTAAAACAAATAGTGCAATAATTAACTCTTATTGTGTGTTGCTTTTTATAAAATTATCCTTTATATACTTATTTCCCGCTCCTCTGCACGCCATCTATATTATATTCAGCTGTTGTTTCAGAGTATACTTTTATTTAATAAAGGACTCTACAAGAATTTATTGAAAGTGTCTTGTTGTCCGTCCGTCCGTATTTCTGTCCATCCAGCCTGACTGTACTGAACGATAACGCTTGACAAATGTTCTAGAGGCTTGAACATTCTTCTAGAGGTCAAAAGTAAGTCCGCCCTTTCATTTGTTCTTCTGTTCATATGTTCTGTCCGATCCTTCAATACCCCTTTAAATTGGTTTATTTTCGCCAGAATTGATTGAGAACGAATAACGCATTTATAGTTCCTTAGTGTAGTACTCTTTAAAAAGGAAGATAACGAGCATTAACATGCCAATAAAAAGGACGTCAGACCATCTTAATGAAATTATAAATTGCGCCAATAGGAGCATAGGACATAGTTTACGAGAACTAGTATTCAGGTATAAAGACTATTTTAGAAATTGTTATAATCTACTGCAATGTGTAATTGTAAAAATTATGTAAATATGCAGACTCCTTGCGGTTACACAACACACGCGTGCACTCATGCACGCACAACTATATATAATTTGTAAAAGTGATTTAGTTATAAATAAAGACTGAATAAAAAAGTACTTGCTCTACAGGGACTCGAATCTGGATCTCTTACTTGCCGGGCGAGCATTCGACCAATACCCTACAAAGCCTTACTTTTTACGATAAAATTATTTTGTATTTGTCCTTTTCTATCACATATGTGTTTAACTATCCATACTAATTAAATTTAACATAAATTTGTCAAAGCGATAAATTTGACGTTCTATGCGATTAATGTTTACTCATATGTACCAAATGTACTTATTAAATGAATGGGGTTTCGGTACGTTTTCGACACAAGGTTTCAACCATTGTATACCCAATTATGACATACGCCTTGTGGTCAACTTGAGTCGATTTACATGAATTTTCTTTAGTACAAGTACTGACTAAGTATAGCTCATAACCGGCTTTAAAGTCAAGGTAGAGTCCCCAGACCGAAATCGGTTTATGCACAACTACTCCAGACGCCTTACAGTTAATTGTATTTTAATATAAATTGGCACAAACGGTCTATTTGATAATGTGAACCAAGAATGTGTTTTAAGAGACAAGTAGAAAGTTGGCGGATTAACAGGGCCAAATCTAGTTTGCGCACATTTACTCTGGATAACTTGTGGTTGGATTTATTGGCATGCCCATTATGAGTGTAAATGTTAACCCGAACATGGAATTTTGTGTCCTTTGAGACTGTGGGACGGAGTCTTAGGATTAAAACTATTAGGTAAACTTTTTTTTCTTAATATTTTGTTAGGAAACAATTCAACTATAATAGTATATAAACAATCCAAGGAATTAATCATGAATAGAGCTTATGTTTTTTAAATAGATAAGAGCAAGTCTCTAAATGACCTCGAGCTGCTACATACCTGTACCTGCCAGAAGCACACAGGTTTTAGAGTGAGGGCGTCCATATACCGGAAGCTGCTAGAAGGCGGTACCTGCTAGAGATTTAACTCTACAAGAGACCAGGATCTGCTAATGGTTAGAACTGCCAATGGCGGAGTTTGTCTTATAGGCTGACTTCTATTAGTCCGAGAGCTTCCTACCGATGCTTGGAACTACCAGAGGCGGATAGCTACCAGCGGGCAAGACCAGATAAAGACCTTAGGCTTACAAAGGCCGGGTGATTCTGGAGGTGTAGAGGTCCCGTAGGCCTAAAAGTGCTAGAGGCCCGGGGCCTGCTAGAAGCCAAGACCTGCCAAACGCTCCGCGATCATCGTGATCGCATGTTTTGCTTCACGCTCCTGAACTGAGCTATTCACACCGAGGGAATCCTCATTCGGTTGATCATTTTCAGTGATGATACAAAAACCAGTTAAAATTGGTTCCCGACAAAAAATATTTAAAATATACTTTGATAGATGAAGAAAGAATGAACTTTGTACGATGAACATATATTGAATATGTTACCCATACCTCGTGCAGAAAAACATTTAATGCAATAAACCCGACCATCCAACCGTTCTTTTAAAACCGATTTCACGCTGACAGTAACAACTATGTGGATTTTTAATAGACCAGAAATAGATCAGTTTGATGATTTTAGGATATAAGGACATAAGATATTTTCCAACCACTTCAATCAGGACATCGTTTTCATCGATGGTGAAATTTAACTTCAACTGCTCAGCATCAGCACTTCCTATCATTCAGAGCAAACAATGAAACAAACAACCTGAAAACAATTTAATAATCGATCAGCGGCTGCGAGATTTGACTGAGTATTTTTATTTTATTTGATTCGACTAGACATACTCGCGGCAGCAGTACCCACCGACAGCAACTGGTGACTCATGCAAAACTAAGTGAAGCAGTCCTCACGGTCATTGTGATCGCTGAGACAACTGATCTCGTTTATAATTGTAATTTAAGTATTAGTTTGAATTAAAAATATATGTGCACTTAGTTCAACTTTCAGTAACAAAGCTAAACTACGATGCGCCACATTAATAATTTTTTGTACTGTTAAAATAAAATATATTATTAAAAACCATGCACAGGTATTAAAAATATTATGAATCTATTAGTATTTCGATGAAAGTGTTGTAAATCTACTTTGGAACTAATCAATGCCATCAAACTATGAACGTGGTAAAACAAAATATAAGAATACGGAGACAATTAAATGATCACAACATCAATACAGGCTGTCAGAATGCCTCCTAGAATAAAAAAAATCAGGTTAGCAATTAAGACATTCTTATTCAGTGGCTCGGAACAAAACCACATTCAACGAGCATGTATATGACTAATGTATTCCATTCTGTCCAATATGCCAAACAAGGCATGACTATTTTGTGAACAATTACTTTACCTGTTCTCTACTTTTTCACACTAAGTCGCTGCCAAAACCCTGTGCTATTACCTTTGTTATGAAATATATAATTTTCTAAGGATTAAAAAGCCTGGCTGATGGAAGATATAAATAATAATATATTTTGAGGAACCTGGTAATGAATTAATGCCCGACTTCATCGTACGTGATATTTATCGGGATTTTATAACAGCTTACTAACTATAACCAAAGTCCCAATAAAAAGTATTCCCAACATCCTATTTACAGCAAAAGCATACAAATAAAAGAGAATAAATATTAAAGTTTGAGTATTTAAAAATAGAAAAATATAGAACTATTACACTATAAAAATAAAGAACTCAATTAAAATTGACTTACTGGCCCAAGTATGACAAACGTTGAAAATTTACCATTTTATGTATTTCAACCAAATAAAAATATAATATACCGATTTTTAATTAATAATGAAAAATTATTCCGTAGGATTTAAAATATCTACAAATATAAACATGACGAAACATTTCAAATGGTTTACCCAAAGTGGTTCACTTGCAGTGTATAGCCTACGAGGCATTTTGCTACAAATAAATATTTATTTAGCTACGGTTAGGTAAATGTTTACTTAAAACTACAACACACTTTTAGTTGATTGAAACTACTTCAAAGATTGTTTTGGTTATAATTTGAAATATATTTAGTGGTTTGTTATCCATACCCACCTTAAATAGTATTAATTTAAAACTTGCTGAATTCAAATTAATTCCAATTATTAGAAATCATAATTCATCTTTCGATTCATGCCATTTTTGTAACTTATAACATTCGACACTTTAAAAGAAGAAATCAAGTAACGATTAGGAATGAATAATGACTAGGTATCAAAAATTCATTATCTAATAAAACGTATTTAATTTTGTTAATGCCGTTTTTACTTCCTTAAATTTAGTAAATCAAGTTGTATTATTGTGAAATGCAGGTAGTTTATTGATTAATTTACTTACTCAGCGTTCTGGATAGTGTCAGCAAAAGGAGCTGTAACTTTTAAATTACTATTCATAAAAATATTTATATAAGATATTATTTATGATAATTATCTGTTTATTCATAATAATAAACTAAACATCCAATTTGTACTGGAATAATACAGTTCAGGGTATAAAAGTATAATATTTATTTTAAGGTACATTATGGTGAATAGAATCATTTTGTATTCATTTCCTGAAAATAAATGGTTTAATTGTGACATTAAACATGAAAATAAAATTTTGTCGTTATAATTTCAGTTATTACTGGTTATGTAAAATTTTAAATGTCACGTATTTTTAGATGCTACTAAAACTTAGTTTTTTCTAGAGTTCTTAACTTATAAATACCTTAAAATATACTAGTAAAATACTTACGTTTAAATTTCAAAACTCAAATTATTGAATATAGCCTATTATTATTATTATTAATTGTTTATAGCCTAATTCCCCATTTATGTCCAATAACAGTATACGGATAGTCTTCAACTTATAAGATTTCTAATACTGTAGGTTTAAACGTACCTATATATGTTTTGATTTTCCTAAAGTCAAGGAACATTTAAGTTACGTATATAATTAACATGAATATTTAAATGACAGGACATATTGATGAATATAATTGTTTACACAAAGCACACAAATACAATTTAATATTATAACATTTTAGTCTAAAAATCAAAACACGCCTCATGTTTCTTTCCTTTTCTTCAGCTCTAAAAGTTCACTTCTTTGCCACACGGAGCGCTACCACCCAGCAGGTGTGTAGTGCTGCTACCCTTCGGATATTTAGCCAACTGTTTGTACGTACTTTGTTATTTAAAACTAAGATCGACCAAGAAATGGGGGATTACCATAATTCTGATATCTTTGACACTTTCTCGCGAGAGTAAATTGCATCCGTCGGTTCGCGTGCCTCTCGCCAATATTAAAGATGAAAGCCAGAGAAGCGAGTTCTGATTTATAACAAGGTCGCACGGATTCTACGTTTAACTAACATGATGTATTTATTAGTCTTCTAAACTAGAAATAGGTAACCGTTTAGTTATTTTCTGAGAACTTTGTTATAAGTTTAGAGTTGCTGCTTTGATAAAATTTCTTGTAAACGATGTCCAAAATGTATTTATTTATTTTAAGACAACAAATTTTAATTTAAACTTAAATTTTAAACATTTTTAAACAGTTTTTTTTATAGAATAACTAACAAATTTCATGTTACATAAATCCGATGTAAGCTGACCCAACGCAGTAAATCCATAAAGAGGCTGATATTCTTTTGATAAAACATTGTCGAAACATGCAGTTTTAATTTTTGGGATTCTATTTCTTGCAGTGATTTTAAGAAAAAGCGAGACTGGTGTTTAGTTACCTGTAGTGATAGCAAGTATAACTTGGTCTGGTATTCAGTCAGTCTGTTGTTCTTTGGAATTAATTCTAATGAATAATTGATTGATGACACGCAATCAGGACAGCTAGCCTAGTGTCTATTCTTCGGTGGAGTCTAAGAAAATTACAAAGTGAATTATAATGAGATAAGATTCCATTAAAAATTTACAAATGTTCCACACATCAATTAAATTGATATTAATAAATGTATCGATGTAGGCCTAATTACTTGATTTAATAATATCGAGATCTGGTTATTTTGTTTTTAAACAATAATTAAGCATCATTTTTCTTAGGTGTGACTGTAACGATACAAAATTTTGTTTCTAAATTATTCGTACTTGATTAGGAATACTGAACGAATTGTTTACCCAAGGAAGAGTTTACAGCAATATTCCTTTATCAATATATTTTTAACAAATATACTGAACACTTGTATAATGTAAAAATATATTGTATAATTGTAAAATATATAATATTTTTTTCCGTTAAAGCGTGTCACTGAACCATTTTTCACCTTTTCAATTACATTTAATTTTCGTGCAACCTAAAATGAGTGCTTATGTGTTATGTAAACTAATCATTGTATCAGGTGAGGTATAATTCTAACATTAAATAATATTATAATAATGGAAATAAAATGGATGAATAACCAATACGTTAATTTGGTCTACTGGACTAATCTTTATTGTTTTACCCATAAAAAGTTATGAACTAGGACGTAGTTGTATGTTCAAGTTAATAAGTTCTACTATAACATTTCACAATCTAGAAATAATCATTTGGAGGCTTTATCATCTGAACGTCGAGCTGTACATCATGTACACCTTCGGCAAAAAATTGTAATTAAGTGAAAGTATCATATTTTTACACGTTTTTGAGTGTTGGAGGAAAGAGACTCCAGATCACACCGTTTTCCGTATCCAGCCTATATATTTAAAACTATTTACGCAGTTTCCAAAATTCTATTCAACGACCTATCGAAATTTCACCACTTCATTCCCAAACAGTCCAAAACTCCAACTTATCAAGGTTCTAAGCATTTTTATACAGGTAATTTTATTTAATTTATTATGAATTTTATCCTAAAACAAGTATTTATAATTGTTTGTCCAATGTCATAATGTTTATTTTATCTTTTAAATTTATAGTATTTTAGTTTCAAAGTATGTTATTAATTAAATGTTCTAGTTTTACGTAGCCATCTCAGTAATAGCGGTAGTGTATTATTCCCAGAGGGATATTATTGTTAATGATCATATATTATTCTATAAACTAAAACGATTTAGCATATTTATTTAGCATAAGTAAAAATCACAGCGCTTTTCTAAAATTAAATTGTTGTATATTTGTTACTTCATAACTAACGTATTTTAACATGGGTACGATATCGAATACACATAATAAGCAGTCTTATACTAATACTACGCACAATGTGCCTGTTTTCACGCCAAAACTCACTCCACCACCTGGCGTGCCGCCGCCACTTTATCAAACAGTAGGCCTACCTCCCGCTTGGACGTGTACTAAGGGGTCAACCGCTTAAAATATTCACACATCAGTGTCGTCAGCTGGTTTTCAAAGCAAGTTAATAGTTGTTCTATAACTGTACAGCTTTTACTTGAAGGTATTGATCAAAGACTATAAATCTTTTTTGAGCCATGCTCAATGTGTAGAAAGTAGTAGTGGCATTGCTTGTATCCATACACTTTCATTGGATAAAATATTTATTATTTCGAAAGACCAGGTTCTACAATAAAATTAACAAAATTTAAAATGTCATCATCTCTTAATTCAATATTATTTTGTCTAATTTGTAGTAATATGCTCTGTTGTTATCTAATCACAAACGTAACGTTAAGTTTATGTATGATTCCTACAAAAGAAAAATATGATTTAACAGTGGAAGATATAGTGATACAACTGAACTCATTCGATTTTACCGTCATAAAACTCATGAGAGAGTGAACAGAGTCAAAGATTCATTAATAAATCACTTCGTATCTTTTCACATGTAAGAAAAAGTTGAGTTCCAGTCAAAATATTAATTCTTCTCTAATACATCACTTCGACTCTTCTCTACTTGTCACAGACGCGTCTGACAACGAAAGCCACTTGTATATTGCTAGTTTTTTGTTAAATTATGAATGACAATCGGGTTGAAGTGTACGTGACTAGCCTCTAGAGTTACAAGCAAGTATTGTATAGTTGCATAGCAAGTAGATTGCACTGGTCGCACACGTACTGTACTCGTTTCATGAAATAATATTTGAGTGTATTTATAAGAAAAGTATGGATCCTAAAAAACAAATTGGATTCAAAATTTGTCCCTTGATTCCAAATTATTCAATCAATTATAACATAGTGTAATATACTGTTATTTTCTAACAGTAAACATAATATATGATAACTGATATTCGTCCGCTTTATAACGGAGTTATGTTAATATCCTATTTCTCGCTTACTAACTAGAACCGATAAGCTCACATTGAAATTATATAAAATTCAGTTCCTCACGAATTTATAAATCGGGGCGCCGTGGCCCGAAGAGTTTTCCAAAGCGAGTATCTGCCTACTCGCACAACCCACTGAGCGCTAGTGATGTTAATTCGCTCATCACTGCTGCTTCACAATTAAGGTTATCTCATAGGCCATTGGACCTATCTATAACTGAAAATACTGAACGATTAAACTAAATAAGTTCAGTCCATCTCTAACCCGCACCTACCAGCACCAGGAATACCTTAGACTGGAAGTAGATTACAAAGGCCTAAAGTAGATTACTAAAGTAGTAGCTTTTTAACAGAAGTAGGATTTTCAGACCAAACTATATAAATGTATATATTCCTTTTTGGAGAATTAATAAAAACCGCGTACTACGGTACCGAAAATACATCAACAGTGACAGGGCAACAATGCTACCGCTCGCTCCTACGAAACAAGAAATACATTCGATAGAAAGTAGATTACAAATTGCGGAAGTAGACCGAAGAAGACTTTCCGGACCTGAATATTTTTTCTGATCAGGAAACTTTGGAATCGTTACCATGGCATCGGAAATACCTTAAACCGAGGAAGATTACAATGGTAGGAAGTAGGCTTGTCAAACAAACGTATGTGTAATTTCTTGCTCGTGACTAATAAGACAAACGCTACTATGGCACCAAAAATACCTTAGACAGTAAGTAGATTACAGTAAATGTAAGTAGACGTTTCTTGACGGAGGAGAACTTTTAAACCTAAGGCTGAGTATATTTTCTTGATCTGCGCAACAATATAAACGCTACTAGGGCACCGGAAACGGAAGAAGATCATCAGAGCAAAAAGTGGACAATCTTTTACTAAATCAGGATTCTCAGACCGAGTGTGTGTATACTTTTTTACATCTCAATAAGGCAAACTCTAGTAAGGGGTGTTAAATATAATTGATTAGAAACAGAAATGCTTCTTCAAGTGCTAATCTTTGAATAAGAGTCAGTGGCATTTTTACTTACATTTCGAATTCCTTAACAATGACCGCTGATGTAATATATACCTTAAATTTCTCTAGTCACGATTCAAAATTATCATAGAGCACCTATCATATTACATCATAAGTGCTTTTTAAACGATTATTACGTACTCGGTATTCCTAAACTCTGTTCTAAAATAGATCAAGTGCTACTAGTTGTTGAAGCTGCTCATTGAAATATTACGAGACATTTGTGTACTTTATTGGTACACATAAAAACCTTTTCCCTCTCTTACCTCACGACTCCAAAATATTACTTTTTAAACTTAAATTTAAATGATTCTGAAACGGATCAGGAGATATTAATATCTACCGGTGACCATTGTTTTACACTTATTCCCACTTTATTATCCCATCTAAATGGATATGTCAATGATCACATGTTTTTCAATGGGAACTTGCGTGCAAAGATGTGGGCTAGTATTTTCATTACAAAAATTTACTTTAGAGATCGAGAACCTTTAATGACAGATAGTGTTAAATGTCATGTTTGTGTTTTATGTTTCAACAACATATATGTTTGTTAAACTGATAACCGTACTAAAATAAAAGAAAAAGCATAAACGGAAATAATTAAATTTTCAAGATTTATGTGCATATTTAAAATAATGTTTAGCCTTAAAGTTAGTTTGAGAATCTGTAACTAACGCACAGGTTTGGACATGATAAGGCTTTTCATACAGTGATTGATCAAAGTCTAGTTGTTAACAACAACTTGTGTTAGACAGTATAAATATAAAAAATCATAACCTTGTGCTAACCTATTTTTCTCAAGCAATTTAATTAATTTCGGAATAAAATATTGAAATAAGGTGTAAATCTTAGCTAATAAATCTTAGAGGTGTGAAAGCCAAGCGCTTTTATAGTACTTTGGAATATCCTTTTCACTTAATTGAGAGCTCTCGCTACCTTTTCTATTTTCCTCACATTTTTTCAGAACAGTTAATAAATGTGAACTACAATTCTTTAATAGCTTTAAAAGCTAATATTGACAATATAAAGTTTTGAGATTTTCGGCGGCTATCTATAACAAATTAACCTTGTTTGGATTAATACGTAACATTTTACGATTTGAAAATTACTTCAACGCTTGATTATGCTAGTTATAGGTTGTATTTCTAGTTCTAAAGCTATATCTTAATATTTTGCGTGCAGTTTATTTCTTTCATTAGTTTTAGTCCATTACAAAATAATAATGTTGCTTAAATTGTACTCAGCAAGTATCGGAAAAACAATTAATAAACTTTTCTGAAAAAACTATTATTGCCATTTGTTATATTTTTGCAGCTTCAATTGCGTGAAAATATAAAGCCTTATTAGGTACGTAACAAAATTTTTGGTTACAATATGAGTACTAGATTTAAAATAAAAATTCCAATTATGTGAATAATTAAATAACCAAACATGGAGTAATAAATAAGAGCATTATGTATGCGAGTGGACACTATACTTACGTTTGTTTGACAAGTCTACTTCCGGCCATTGTAATCTACCTCGGTCTAAGGTATTTCCGATGCCGTGGTAACGATTGCAAAGTTTCCTGGTCAGAAAAAAAATTCAGGTCCGGAAAGTCTTCTTCGATCGCTGCTGCTATCTGTGGTGAGAATCAATAAGTAACTGTTTAAGTTGTTAGTTGCAGTACACTACTAACAAATGTAACCAGGACATGTTTATTTTTTAAAGAAATGTTAATATTCTTAAAATAATTAGCTTTTCATGCAACAGTAATAAATCATGAAATTTATATATATATATATACTGTATATGTATATATATATATATATATATATATATATGTACATAAAAGTTATGTATACATAATTGCAATCCTCTGTATAAGTCTGTACTTTTTTGTATCACTATTTCTTACAATTCCATTTAATACGAATGATACAGCAGTTTTTGAGAAAAATGTTACCTAAAATTATAAAACTATGTAACATAGCTTTGATTCATTAACTACTTACAATTGGAATAAATTACAGTAATGACAATACAAAAATACTAATTACATAAAATTGGTAGAGTCCATAAAAACTATTGTTAGTTATTCACTTTGGATTGTTGGAAAATACCTAAAATTATCAAACTGGCTAACATATTTTAGATAAACGAGATTCCAGTCCCTCCACCCAGCTCCGGTGATTTGGACACTTTTAATACAGAACCCATCAATAGTAGTTTACTGTTTGCAAATATTAATCCATTCATAGTATTGGTTTATTCAGTGCGATACACATTCAACGACTTTAACACTAAACAATCAATCTTTGACCAGAAGAATGATTGTTGTAACGTTTGAAAACTATTAGTGAGTGATATTTTACACTCCATTGCTGTTTAAAAAAATTTAAGTACTAACTTAAAATAAATTTTATTTTATATATTTATGTGTTAAAAGTATTTGTTTCATATTTATCGCTTTCGAAATAATAGCTTACCAATACTACTCCCAACAAGTATTAATTAAGTTACTAATATTACTGATATCTATCCCAATATTCCAAACACGTGTCGAATACCACATAAATTAGGTATAATCCAAAATAAAAATAAATAATCTAGCTATGAACATTTAATCTATCTATATAACTATTATTTCACTATTCATAAACGCCATAATTTACCAGGCAACACATTTTTTATGTACACTATATTAGTCTATAAGTAATTGAACATATACAATATACACTGCTTATGAATTTCTTGTTGATTCTGATTTGCAGTACCTCTTATTGTTTACATTTTGCTACATGTTTCAAATCATAATCTATTCATCCTGTGGAGATTTATTATGAATGGAATAAATTTTAATTAATAAAATCCTGTTAATAATCCAAATATTACAGTGAATAAACATTTGTTAAAACGAGATTAAAATTAAATGTAGACTACATTCGAAATTAAGCCTATGGTTTAATTTTTTAAAAATATATTTTTAACAAACACAACACTTTTTATATAACATTAAACCTCCTCGCATACACGAACCTATATAATTTGCGCTTTATATTAGAAAGACAAATATTTCGGCATCCACAGAAGTATCCAGAGCATTTCACATTTGATAAAAACCTGGAAACTCATGTTTAGTCACGAATCATTTTATATATTCATAAGGCGAGCACTCAGGGTTTGTTTACAGTGTAAAGATGCTCTCGTGTAAAGTTATTTTCCACCTGGGAAATAATACCATTATGGCACAAGTTCACCTATTCGTCCTTCAAAACAGATACTGTATAATTTTGTTTTGTTTATATTTTAAGAGTACTAGTAACCAAAATAGTGTATTTAAGAGGTTTGCCTGGGTTACCATACGTCAATTAGCTTCGCTATTTACAATTTCACTTCCTAATAATGCTTAATACAGAATCTAAAAGATTAGTGGAAATCGTTAACACCCTAGGATTGGGGTGAATAACCCAACCATACATTTGATCGGAAGGATCACGTATAAAACCTTATACGTGCATAAATAATCAAGAAAAGGTACTCTAAGCCATTATCATGCGATTTATCGCATGTAGGATGCCATAGTTTTATCCTAACTCACCACTAATTCTATACAACCGAAACATAATTAATTTTTTGTATCGTTCAATTGCTTTTTTCCTTCTGTAAGAAATTAAGCACATTGTCATAAATAAACATGATATGAACTTCTTATATGTCTATGATTTTTAAATCATCTCATTACTCTTTGAAACAGCCTACCTAACGTGTAAGTTTAATGGGGAGTACAAAACATTAACTAGAGACACAGACTGAATGTTTTTATATGATCGCATAGAATATAATTACAACGATAATAGCTTACTATGAGATGAAAAGAATTCGTTCTTTACGTAATATTTTACACATTATGCCAATGTAGCGTGATAGAACCAACTGGCATTTATATAACTTTAGAGGTCAATGTAAGCAGGCATATCTTCATCAAATATAACCCAGAAGATTATATTAACTGAGGGTAGAGTTAGTTTCAGTTTTAACATCAAAGATGGACTATCTACCAAAGCTGCTATGTAAATAGCGTACTTTGTAAGTTATATCTTTCATAAATTAGACCAAGCGTTGTCAAACAGTTCTCTAGGATCTTTGAAAACACTGTATGAATATATAAAATAATAGTATTATATGAAAAAAAAAGATAAAGTCAATGTAAAACTTTGAAATTAGTCCACTGCTCTTGCATCGTTATTTATCCCACGTCATACAAGTTAGTAACACTAGAGCTTTGTTGTTACAGAATATTAATAATGTAAATTTACTACAAGCGGTGCCAACATAAAATCCATCTATAGTGACACTTTGATGTTGTGCTCTGACCTCAATCTCAGATTGTACAGCTCTGCTCAACTTATTATTAACAAGATACTCAACGTTGAAACAGAAAACTGGGGACATCTTACTAGTAATAAAGCTTTTGAATAAACTCAAATTTCACTATCAATTTTAATTAAATACAACTTTGAAGATATTGTTCTACGAGTATAGTAGAAGCTATATTGAACATGGGAGCACGTATGAGTGCGTGCGTGCGCGTGTATGTGTCTATGTATATTTTATGTAGCTATTACATACTGTTTTGGATTTACATAACCCTCTGAAGAAAGTTGGCAGTCTAATTTTGGAGGATAGTGGCTAGAAATTCTGACGTTGAAGGACAAACTGTGTTTCAGTACGTAGGTTTAAACCATAACAAATATGTATAAAAAATATCATAAACTTTTTATTCCTTTAGTGAATATTGAAGCATTTAATAAATATGGTATTGTAGCCTGAATGCAAAAAATTAGAAAAAAATTCGAAGGAATTTATTTTATGTCTTTGGTGATTTCAGTATGTTTGATTTAAATGACAATGTCGCAAAGATCATTAGAGGAGAACAGCAGGTAAGAAAGTAAACTAAAAAGTAAGTAAAATGGGATCAACGTGTTGTGCAAAAAAAGTTACTGAATATTTTTATTTAAACTTTATTTTATTTCAGATGATGATAAAATAATTGGTTCACAAATTTAAAAAAATCTAGGTAACACGGTCACACGAACTGAAATAGAAACTATTACAAGAACATAAGGGAATTAAAATGCAGGATAAACAAACAAAACTATTTCCCCGATAGGAGGCGACGACGTAGCTGGTAAAACAGGTTTACACCAAAACCTACCGTTGAGGATTGTCGGTGAATTTACGATCCTGCTTTAAGAGCACCGAAGGTTTGTCGGCGAAGCCAGATTCTTCCATTCCCTACATGAAGCTGGTGATATATATTCGCCAGTGAAGCCAAACGTAGTTTTATAATACCATCCCAAGGCTAGTACAACAGATTTTCTGACGAAGCCAGAATGTTTGAAACTTGTGTGATAGATACGACCCAAAACTGTCGTGAGGCTTTGCTACAAGTAGCTGTGTCCAGCTTTGTAGTTTCATATATGTATATCTATCTAAAATCAACTATAGTCAATTCTAAAACTTAGTATTACATTATTTTATACCATACAACTTATAATTTATACCTTTAAGCAGATACAAACTGGGCGGATCAGCTGGCTTTACTTACTTAGATTACACTAATATTGAGAATTAAACACAACATTTCTTATGCCCATGTGTAGAAATTAAGGCCAGCTAGCATTTTCAAGTGAAATGTGTTTAATGGAAAAACTAATTAAATAGTTAGTTTTACTTACTTGTCTATAAAATCATTTCAATCCACGCCCTTCGGTACTTCAGCAATTATGAACAATTTGCTTTTTATTTTATTTTCAGTACTCGCACATTAGTAAACATGTCATAATTGAGTATGTGAATTAATATATATATATATATATATATATCACTTTTAAATTATACCTAAAAAGTATATCATTCTATTTTGTTATTTGTTTTATAGCACCCGTGTGCCACATATGTACTTTAAAATACCTTAAAAGAGGCAATGTAGATCTTAAAATAGCCGCACCTTGTGATGTAGAGTAGTATAAAATCAATCACGCATCTTTAAAACGTATCCGAACTGATTTACAAGAAAGTTAATAGTTAGTCTTTTAGTGGAGTTGTGGGGATAGTATCGAGTATAGATTGCAGTTTATCGTTTGTATTTTAGTTTAACAAACTGGTCTAAAGCTGAAAGGAGAAAGGTTTCATTCGCTTCTTCCTATATGGACCTCCCACTAAGATATGGATTCTTTTCAAATGCTTTACAGATCTTTGATCAAACATCTCCTCGCGTATATACTAAAAGTACATAGAATAGGGACTAATTTACTCACATGTGGCACTCGAGGATGTGGTGGGATATTATGAGTTTCGACTTCTTGCTTTGTCACTCTGTTGTTGCAAATTGGCGGCCCTTTATTCGTGCCTACGTTGGATCAGCAGAAAATATAGGTCTAGGTATACTGTTCGTATGAGTATCCATTTAAATGTACAAAGATCGTAAATACTTTTTACAATTTGGATTATTTAAATTGGGCAAACGTGTGTGAAGCATTGTAATGGCATATAAGATATGACGTTAGGCTTATTCTCACAATAAGCATGTTATAAACTTAGGTGTAGGAGAATTTTTTTAAGGATTTCTATTGGTCCGATGTCATTTGTCAGTTGTACTATTGATAAGGTGCAGGAGGGATTGCTTAAAAACAGTAATTATAATAAAAATTAATGAACAACATTTATAAAAACGAAAAAATTAAGTTATAACTTTATAAACAAATTCGCTAACAATTTAAAATAATGTTTGATATTTAATACTTTTATTTTAACTTACTGTTTGTTACTGTTATTGAAAGATAAAGCTTTATTAATTCAAAGTCTATTGAAATACTTATTGTTTTCTCAACCCGAAATCACAAAGTTTGTGGATAGCCAAATGGCAAATAAACAAGTATCTGAGTAACTCAAGACGCTATAACTTTGTGAATAGGTTGATTTAGAAGTGAATCCAGCATTGAAATACTTCGAAACTGTTTGAATATTCTAGTTGGAGATCTTTTCAAACATTTAATGCATTTGGCAAAAACTATTTTCTTACTTCTTAACGATATTTAGTTCCAATCGTTTGTTAGATCTTAATTTTGTTGAACCCGAAAACTTTACTCCGCCATAAAGCTGTTTTTAAACTTTTTCAAAAATATTTGAAAATAGCACTTATAAATATTACTTCATAGATTTATGACTGTAGAAAAAAATTGAAAATTACTTAAATACAAATTATATATATTGAACACACACACACACACACACACACACACACACACACACACACACACACACACACACACACACACCACACACACACACACACACACACACACACACACACACACACACGCACGCACGCACGCATGCACACGCACACGCGCACGCGCACACACACACACACACACACACAACACACACACACACACATATTATATATATACAGGGTGATTCATGAAGTTCTCCCCCCACTCTCTACAGCACATTGTACTAGTAAAAATAATGAAAAAATGTTATATAAACATAGGTCCGAAAACGCATTTGTTAGCGAGTTACAGCTAGCGAAAAAAGATTTTCGCCTGAATTCCTGGGTAAAGAGTAAAAATAAAAGCCATACGCACTGAACTTTTGGAAAGGTTAATTAAGTAAGAAATGTCGTGGATTCCTATGTATTTTTAACCTGATAAGCTAATTAAAAATAGGTTTCAGAACTGTACCTGTAGTAGTTTTTTTGAGGGATTCAGGGTTAAATGCAAAAAAATTGGGGCACGAAACAATGTTTTTTTAAGTTTGATGTACAATAAACTTTGTTAAATTGGTAATAAATACATAAAATCAACATACATTAATTGTAGAGAATTTAATTCTGAGAAAAATTGATAAAAATCAAAGTCTAAAATAAAACAGAAATAAGTACCAAAAAATCGATTTTATTCAGTATAATACATTACTAGCTGTAAAGAAATACCGTACGGTATTTAGTTAAAATAAAACAAAACCAAAATGTTTGTTCCTTAATGATGAGGAATAAATTGAGAAAAAAAGATTAACTGTTAAATAAATTTGTTTGTAAATAAATGTTTTATTATGTTGTATTTTTTTTTAATAAAAATTTATATCAAATGTTCGAAAATAAATGAAGCAAACATTTTTCCCATTATTTGTTTACTAATCATCGAAATGCAGTTTTTTGTTTTATTAATTTCTAAGTTGGTAACGCACGAATAATTCAGCTGAATCAACAATGGTATTCTGTACTGTTTACGTTTAGAACTGTGTATTAGTGGTGTTTTGCAAGCTACAGCAGGAGATCGGTTCTGTGAATCGTGTTATTAAATGCAATTTTTCTGTGAGTTATAATTCGATTGTTTTATTCAGCGAAAAAATGCCTTACTCATTTACATCAGAGGAATACGCTGATATGGTTTTTTATTTTGGGTTACTGTAATGGTAGATGATAAAGCTGCTGTAGAAGAATATGAACTAACCCTAATAGGAGGATTCCAGATACCCAAAAACAATTTCAGGAACTTTTCGTACTCTTCGGGAAACAGGATCACTATCACAGTACTAGAACCAATTATGAACGAGCTGTCCAACTTGATGATGATATTGTTATTAATGCTGTTCATCGCAGTCCAGGTGTAACTAAAAAGTACACGACGTATTTCTAGGTGGATAGGAGTTTCGCAGTCAACGGTGTGGAGGTCACTTCATCGAAACAAATTTTATCCGTTTCATAAACAAAAGGTTCAACATTCTATCAGCTAGGGGATGGTCCGCTTCGCTTGGAGTTTTGCAACTTTTTGAATATTAATAATCAACTCTACAAGCGTATTTTGTTTACAGATGAGGCACTCAATTCACTTGGGATTGGTGTCAAATAACTTGCACAATGAACACCTCATGGGCAGAAGAAAATCCACATGAGGTAGTGGAACAGAACTTTCAACACCGCTTTAGCGTCAATGTCTGGTGTGTGGCCTTTTGCACAATCGGCTGATTGGACCTTTCATATTACCCTGGACGCCTAAATGCTGAGTTATATTTGCATTTCCTTCAAGAAGAGTTGCCGCACAGCTGTTAGAGAATGTTCCTTTACATCTCAGACAAAATTTGTACTTCCAGCATGACGGAGCACCTCCCCACTTTTCACGTGCCGTTTCTGCTTACTTAAATCATAAATGTCCTGGACACTGGATTGGTCGTGTGAGGGCCTCACCCTTGGCCACCAAGATCACCAGATCTATCTCCATTGGATTATAGCATCTGGGGATGGATGAAAGACATTGTAATACAAGACAAAAGTGAATTCTCGTGATGAATTAATTGCCCGTATTATGGATTCGGCTGTGCAGATACAGGGAAGTCCTGAAAAATTAAGAAAACGCAACAAAAGCAATACACAAACGTTCTGCAAAATGTATTGATAATGGTGGCCTCATTTTCGAACATCTATTATAAAAAAGGTGTGTACGGTTGGCCCAACCTGATTAATTTTTGCTTAAAAACTAGTAAGTGTATTATACTGAATAAAATCGGATTTTTTTTGGTACTATTTCTGTTTTAGTTTAGACTTTGATGTATATCAATTTTCTCAGAATTAAATTCTCTACAATTAATGTATGTTGATTTTATGTATTTATTACCAATTTAACAAAGTTATTGTACATCAAACTTTAAAAAAAAACATTGTTTCGTGCCCCCCCCAATTTTTTGCATTTAACCCTGAATCCCTCAAAAACTACTACAGGTACAGTTCTGAAACATATTTTATTAGCTTTATCAGGTAAAAAATACATAAGAATCCACGATATTTCTTACTTAATTAACCTTTCCAAAAGTTCAGTATGGCTTTATTTTACTCTTTACACCCAGGAATTCAGGCGAAATCTTTCGCTAGCTGTAACTCGCTAACAAAGCGTTTTCGGACCTATGTTTATATAACATTTTTTCATTATTTTTACTAGTAAAATGTGCTGTAGAAGTGGGGGGAGAACTTCATGAATCACCCTGTATATATATATATATATATTATATATATATATATATATATGTACAGAATGTTCTACATAACTAGTTGCTTGAAGCTATTAATTAATACATTATAATATCAAAACGTATACTAATGAAACTATTGTCAACAAATGTATTGAAAGATACACATTAGTGGAGGGAATTGAACAGTTTTTTTTTCCAATTTCACGTGACCACATTTATAAAAAAGATTCTTTCAACTTAAACAGTTAGATAAATTACACTAAACTAAATTCTTTTAGTGAACTTTATTGTACAAAAACATTATTTATGATAAAATATACCTTACGAAATAAGGGTGTGTTTTTCTTAAGGTTTTTAAAGGTTCCCTACTTTTATCTTAAAGGTTCTCTAGAAAATTTAAATTAATGATTGAACTGACCAGACAATGGAAAATGAATATGAAAACATAATATGCCGATATTTTTTATTAGTAAATATTTACAGTTAAAACAATTACATTTTTGTATTTTTACAATGCTCAAAATTAGTATTATGCCCACAGTGAGTAAAAGTAATAACTGTTAAAACACTTTTGTATACAAATCCTTGTTTATTGTTTTCAAAAAAATGCTTAGTTTTTATAGATTAATAATTAGTTTATTAATGATTGGTACTACACATGTTATTTTCACCTAGGATGGCTCACGTAAAAAATTTACAAATGTCTTAAACTAATCCTGTATGTATTGTAGCTACTGACATTTTATTGTGAAAAATTGCGATATCTTTGTAACTTTATATCTTATAGCTGTATTTAAAAACTCGATGAACTCTCATATTACCATACTTTTCTATTCGTCTAATGCTTAAAAGTAGTAAATACTTAAATCTCCTAAAAATGTATGCAAAATAATACTATTTTGAACAAACATTCATACTATCTTAAGTATTATCAGGCTAATAATAATTGTTTTCCCCAAAACAATATACTGTCCTCAACAAAGTTTACCTCCATAATATGTTAATTTTAAAATCCAATAATGATATATTATTGCAATATCCAATGAAAATGTAAAACATGTACCGTACTGTGAAAGTATGTTTGTTTACATGTACTCAGTCAATAATTATGAGTGAGGTAATATTTATTAATTATATCCAGGACTATATTTTGTATTAAAGGGAGGGATGGTTAATTCTCATAACTTAATGTTAATAACGTACTGCTTTGCATCGATGATAAATTGTCTCTTAGTGAACCTGAAGTTTACTTTCATTGTGTATGATTTTTGTAAAGAAAGTGATATTTCTTTGGTACATTCACCGGCTGAGCTTGTGAGCTTGTAGTGTACAACTTTTATTTCTAGTAAATTTTCGTTGTAGAATTTAAAAATGTGGCTACTTTACAAAGTGCAATTTTAAATTTGCTTTGGCACTAAAGATATTTTGTGCATACCAAATTTCTTTCAATATAATTTAAAGTTGTAATTCCTTCTAATAAAATATTAAAATACTACTTGTATTTCGTTATTATTGTTCGTTTCGGTCCTTGTTCTAGTTTTGCTAAGTTCTGTGGTATATTTGTTCCGATGCAGGAATGTAAACATCGTATAAACCATTTCCTATTAGGTAACAGCAAAATTACTATAGCAAAATAAATTCTTAAAACATGGAATTAAACCTGAATTTACAAACACGACTGAGTTTTCAGTTTTTGCATTTTAAGGCTAGTCTAATCATAATACGATTTATAAACAGTTGCCATCTTCGATCCTTAAGCGTATTACTGTAAAATAATTAAACAGCTAGTTAGTTAAAATGAAAACCTTATCAAATGATAAGTTCAAAATTTCTTATCTAGAAAATATAAATACAATTATTATAGATTTCACACCACGCATACATACACGTGTACGTATACAGACGTTATATGTTTGAGTAAATCTAACTGTGTATTTGTGTTAATATAGTTTTAACACATACCATATTTCTATGTACATTTTGTCATCTAATATTTGAACGGTCTATGAAATATTACTAAGTAAACAAAAATATAATCTTGCTCACCTTCGTGACTCCCTTGCTTTTATCTTCCGCATATTTCCTTTCTCCATTTTTCATTTATAAAACGGAGCGACCAATCTCCTATTATTCAATTTTTCTTTTATAAAACAGAGCTGCCAATCCCCTACTATCCTTATCCCGTCCATCCTCATGACCCAGGATTTAACCCGCGCTATCTCTAACTCAGATCCAAATTAAGTCGCCTGGATCGTGAGGCCACCGGCTTACGCATTCAACTCTCCTACGTACTTAGATGAAGATTTTCCCTTAACTGCAACATGAAGTAATTCTTTTAGTAAACGTAATGATAATTAAAAAAACAGTGCATTTTAAAAGTTATATGACGCCAAAACTGGACTCAAGTAATTCAGAGATTTGTTATAGTAATAGGAATCACGATAACGATGTCTTCACACTCTGACCCATCCCGTGATGTGAGATTTAGGAACTCATTACCTCAAACATTACGAGCGCTTAGGTGAACTGTTGTATGTTTCCAATTATGATTGAAGTCAGTCATATTTATTACGAAAAATCTTAATTTCTGCAAACCATTCCGTTGTTTTTTTGTTAATTAGAAGTAATGGAGTGCGTATCATTCGATGCTATTTGATTTTTGAGGACTAATGGGCACAAAGTGCATAGTAATTAGTTTTTTGCAATGAAAAATTAGTTTTTGGTGATTTCCATTCATTGTTGAAAAGCCTCATATAAAAATTAACTACACTATAGTGGTCCTATCAAACAGTGAAATTTTAATATTATTTGCTTTAACGCTGTAACACTCCCCTCCTCCTCCAGTTATAGGACGAACTAAACATAGCTGTGTAGTTTTCATGTTCGTATTCATAAATGTTCTTGAATTATTAACGATTATTCTGACTCCTATATAATTACCCTTATCAATAATACCAGTTACAATAACACTGTTTATATTTTTTACACGAAATTCATATCATGTTATCCAGCTCTGCTCTAGTAAGATTCACAAATCAAGTTACTTTCATAATAAATGCGAATTATTTATACTCCGAAGAGAGCATATTTATTTCAATAACAGTTATTTATTAACAGTGTAGGATATTGACTTACCTGTTTCCAGCCAACCAGATCGGAACTTGAGAGCTGTGGATGTTACTGCGACAGGCCAGGCGAGCTGTACTCCGTGGTTCAACGTGTGGACAGCGACAGACACACAGACAATCACCCAGCCCCAGCCACCCTCGGGGTAGTAGTGTCTTGACAACGTGGTTACCTTTCGTCTCCCAGCCTCTGGTTTTCGACATTTAGGTCTGAGGCATTCAACACCACATCCAACTTCACCTAGCTTTTCCGTTTCGTTCCTTTGTAAACTACCATGCCATGTACAGCTTCTTGTCAACATTTTAAAAGTAAACTTTATCTTCTAAACATATAAGACATTTATTGACTTCTGTTGATTTCAAAGTAAAAATTGTCATATATCTACTTACTTTATTACTTACTTTTAGAAAACAAATAACGTAAAATATACTAATTGTCCATTTTTATTTGATTCGTTAATTTAAAAAAGGAAATAGAATTCCACATCCACTGATAGTAATCTCACTATACGAGTCTATCAAACAGAGGGGGAGGAGGAGGGAGAGTCACGCAAGACGGTATCGTGATTGACGCGGTCACACCGCTCGACAACTGAGGGGAGAGCGGCCTACCTCAACATTAGGCGGCTTGAGTGTGCGCACGCATCTACTGAATAGGATCCCATATGATGACACTAGCTGCTGATTAAACTATGACGGGTTCCAACTGAACGGACACTGATTAATACTGATTGAACTCGAGATCACTGGTCTGGTTAGTGAGCCAGTAATGAGGTAGTAAGTTTTAAATCCAATATCAGTTCTGGTTTAAACAAATGATGGGCCAAATTTATTACCTAATTGATTAGTACGTTTACTCATATTATCATTCAATATTTCACACACGTTAATATATAATCTTTATTAAACTATAGAATAGGTTAGAAAACAAATTTTACCTGTTACTTTTTGTTCATTTTCTAGGATCAATATACACATTTACACCATTATCTTATTTATAGTTAGGCCTACATAACATATTTAAACCATCGTAAACTATTTAGTAATCAGCATTATCTCTCTCCATTACAAAATTTCTTAAAGGTTCTAAGATTAATTTAAAGTTTTTGAGCGACATCTTAACAATGTACGAGTATTAAGCTGCAGATGCTAGAGAACCATATAGCCAATTTGTCAATTGTAACTAACTCTGTTTGGAAGAGTTCTTAACGTTAATGATACACTAACTGTGAAACCTTCATTTTTAAACTCTTTTTTTGAAGTAGACTGAAACACAATAACATTAAATTTTAAAAATAACTTTTCCCAGTTATGTTTTAATACATATGATAGTTTTACTCATAGTTTAATCATATGATATATTTGAATAATACTTATCATTACACAATATTTTCAATTAAGTAATGAAAGACTGATGTTAAACTTTTCAACAATCCAAAATGGTCAATATGACCAATCAACCCTAGTAAATGAACTTCACGATTCAACTACTCTATCTTCCGAAACCAATAGGCTACAGGAAAAAAACGATTTATCGTCTTTACTAATCTTATTTACTTACATTTACATTATTACATTTTGCCCCCAATAATTAATTAATAACTTTTAGTAAAGAACCCATATTTTTATTAATAAAAACATGATTTATTGGTTAATTTCCAACAAAAAACTGACTCGATTTGTCTATATGTATTCCTCATATAATTTAAGTAGTATTATTTTTATTTTATTTTTCGAATTTCCAACTAGGCAAGAAATTTATAAATAAGGATATTTTAAAAGTATGGGTTTGAAATGTTATAATGTAAATTATTACAACATACTATAGTATCTTTTTTAAAGCTGATTTAACGCATTTATAAAAAACATCAATTTAAAATATTGTTAATACGAGTTTATTGTAAACTGATGGAGACAGATATAGCATGAAAAGTCGTTATCTTAGCTTCACAATGATCATTAAACTGATCAACATTGTCTTAACGTTAGACCTAAAGCAGACTCCTTAAAAAAACATAATAAAATAAACATAGGAAAACAAAGGTTTTAGTGTATAAATGAAATATTCTATGATGTCAACGAAACTGTGTGTATTTCGTATTCAGTTACAGTAAAGTTCATTTCAAAACAAAAAATAGATTACTCGCTATATTTTATAATTTTACTTGCAGGTTAGTAAGTGCACTATGCAAATCAAGCTAAATAATAATTGTGTTTCATGGTAAAATAACAAGGCGAGATCTGTACGTAATATGATAACGTTAACTGATTTAACTGATACTGTCTCGCTTTGCTATATACAAACTCTGCAGCGCCAAGAACAGAATAATAGAGATAACATTACGACACATCTCTTACTCTGAACACTTAAGTAAAGTAATTGTTTGATTACCAATTATATAGTTATCCACACATTAAGTTACCTTTAACTACTTATATCTTAACATGATACTTTTCTAGGTAAAATTTAAAATTTTTCTTTTTTAGGTTTTTAATGGCTGTGTAACTATAGTCGAAATAATTATGAAAAGCATCTGTAGAGCTGTAAATATTACAAATAATTTCATAAGAAGTCACATTTTTGTAGTGTGTCTGTATTAGGTTGCAAACTCAACAAATTCAAGCTATTTATTTAGTGCATGTTTGTTTTATAGATCTAAACTAATCGATCAAGAAAACAACGCAGGACAAAACCGGGATTTCCAGTTTCGCAGGAGGAAACTGCTCTTAGACTGGGGCGCAGATTAGTCTCATCTTAGGATAGTCTTGTATCACTTAAAAACTCAAATTCTTTGCTAGAAGAAATCAGTTTTACCGTATTAGTTTCTGTTAATACTTCATATCCAGTTCATTTAAGGTCCATTTGTTCGCTATGATCCATCTGCACTCCAGAAATATTGCCTGTCATCTAAGTAGAAAAATCAAAATTCAAAGTCATTTTGTGAATTCAATAATTTCGTTGCGCAGTAATTTGTGTAGAATGCGGCCGACTAAGGTTTGTACGAAGAACAACTTAAGTTACTTGTATGATGTGTCGGAAGGAATTCGTATATCAGTCCCTATCTTTGTCCAGGTTCCGCTACCGTCCGGTCCATTGTAACCAATCACCACCTTTCGTGTCTATTTATGGTCTGGTCACGTGCCAATCGGCCGGAGAAAATTAAAAAAATAACTGGTGACTTTTTAGGAACAACATTCACAATTGCTTGACGACATATAACAGCAAATATACGTCAAGTACCTGAATTTGCTTCTAGGTATACGCAATATATGCATATAGTTAGATACTAAGTACGCTTGTATATGTTGTATTGTGTTGTGTTACCTTTTAAGCTTTAGGTTTGACTTACAGCTGGTCTAATTAAAACTCCTGATGCCGGTTGACGTAATGAACGATCGGAGTTGGCCACACTATGAAACTGTTGTTCTGTTACTTCATTTAACACATCAGCACATATAATTTGAACCTATTACCATCTCTGAGGGTTTAACGTTAATCCATAAAGTTTTGTAATAAGAGCAAGTATATTATTCAAAATCACTCGTTTTTACGAATTGACGATTTCCAAACAGCTTTTCAGAATGTACTCGAAATTAATACATACAGTTAAATTCAACTTGCAGTAGTCTAGATAATTTTAAGAAATTTCATTCATACAGAATAAAAAAGTACATATACTCATTATTTTTCACGTAACAAAATTTTGTATATATACTATTTTTCTCACATTCGGGAGATCATTGAACTAACTGCCCATTGAGATGAAGTCGGTCGTGTGGAATTTAAAATTTAGTTATCTTTTAAAACTGAATTACTTACTATGTAATATATGTAAATTGACTCTGTAACTACTGTTTGTATTAAAATAATCTTCTCTATTTCAGACGAAAGGTCAGAAGTTAATGCTTTTGCATCCCACACACTGTAGAGAGTTGTTCGTTTAATTTTACTATAGTGTATTGCTTAACCGAGTCTCTTGTAATAAAATATCCAGCAGTCAAACAACGTGTACGTTGTGTAAAGACCCCAATCCCTCATTGGCTGCTCTAATTTTCAAATCAAGGAACCAAACATCACCTAATATTGTATAGAGGTTCATGTATTTATAATTAAAAACAGTAACAAAAGAAACGTCAAGTACAAAACATACAAAGCATCAAGAAATTTCTGTCAAGATCTTATCTATGTCTTATTAGTAGACGATTTCCAAAGAACTAATTTGATATTAGAGAAAACATATTTTTATAAAATCAGCTATAGAAATTGTGTGTGTACATACCTAAATTTCCGTTTGAATTTCATATTTGGAATTGCTACCGTTATACTCATTACCCACACTCATACTCATTATCAATGAAATTCACAATAGACGCACTCAACCCGCAGTGGTGTAATGCAGATATTTGGAGGCTAGGTATTTGATTTGAATGGTTCTGGCATGCGCATACCATTGCTGTTATTGGCGGGACATGTGCCCTCCCCTCCTAATTCAATTCATTCTACAATGGTTTTTTATTATCTAATTCCTTTTTGACAATAGTATTTGCATGTTTATGATGTACCAGATAAATATATGGGTGAATGTGGAGAGGGAGGGAGGTATCATAGCGGTTCAGTATTACCCTGTTTATTTTACAACATCCATTTGGTACAAACCTCTTATTAAAATGACATATACGATGGGTTCATCAGTAGCTGACGAGATGTGGATTAGAGGAAGCGGGATATTTTAGTATAGCAACCATTTCTAGTTCTACAGAATATATTTTCTTATTTTCTACAATAAGATACTTTAATAGACACCTAACACAAGCAGTTTATATGGGCATAACTGAAATTCAGATCAATGAATATAAATTGCACCTTATAAATGAGGCTCTCGCAATATACTAAAGAGATAGAATAAGGCAGTACGGTACAGGAGTGTACACCATGCTACTCTCAATAGTTGATTTTATGCGACAAACGCACAAAGTTGCGAACTTTCAGTCAGCTCTTAAACGTGTTCCAACCACACTGAAAAGTTGTTAAGAAAATAAAATTTTATTTTTTTTACAACCCTTAAATGTTTTAATATTAAAAGTTATTCACAAATATAATAAATAACATTCATTTGACTTTGTAACAGCTATTAAAGCTAGCAATAACCCTTTTATTCCTATTACATTAATTATTAGTAATTTACTCAGATCAAATTCAGAAATAATTTATAGTAATATTGTCTAAAATACATTTTAATTTTTTTATTGAAAGTTAATGCAATAGTGGGAAGAGCCGAAAAAATGAGGTTTTTATAAGAATTTTCTAAAGTAATTTTGCGAAAACTAATATATTCATTTCATAGTAATTTTAATGCAGTATTTCTCTCTGGTTTCAAAATTACAGTATTCTGGTAAACGTAAAAAACTGCTGAGATCTCGTCATATACTAAATAATTACACTGGAATACTGTAATGACAATTGTACAAATTAGTGCAGTTACCAGAACAAACTGCCTACAGTCATTAGATCGGTGTAACCCATCACTGGTTTAAAGATTTAAAATATTTCCATGGCACTTACTGACAAATCCCAAGTAATTTTACGTATATTGTTTTCTTTGTTGGGGTGACAAGGCATACTTAATCATGGGATAAGATATATAATTCATTCAAACCGAAAGTGCTCACATACGCGTAAAACCCATGAAAGCCAAAATGAAAATTTAAAAGCAATTCGTAATTCGCTTAACATCGGAATCCCTTAAATGCTAACAGTGAAATAATATACTCGTATGCCAAAAATATGCCTTCTTTCGTTTTCAAATCATGTCATAAAGTTGTATCATTTATTTCACATGACGAGACAACCGAAATGCTGAGAACTTTATCATTCCCCTACACTGCCCCATTTAATGTCACTGAAATCGTTATAACTATTCATTAAATTCTCATTGAATATTGAAGATAAAATCTAGTTATTCTACAGGTATTTATAAAAACGTTTTCCTCTCCGTCTCCATGGCCACAAATTGTTACATTTTAAACTTAAATATAAAATAGATAAGAAGATTGAAATATATTATCAGTGAAAGTCAGGTATTTCAGAAGTGTTTAGGACTTCATGTAAAAAGAAATGTTTTCATGGTCTCCCTGTTTGTAAGCAAGAAGTTTCGTGCGAAGGTGTGGGTAACTGCTAGTACAAATAACAAATTTTCTAGTGAGAAATTTTAAACTACCCAATGCTGCCTAAAAACTGTTGTTCAGCCAGAAACTACTACTAGCCTTGTCAAGTTGTTGTTCACTACTGTGTGTTAAACCGTTCACTACTGTGTCGCAACAAAATACAACAATATGTGAAGATAATAACAAGAAAGAGTCAGTAAGCAATGTAATCACTGTGGTTGTGCTGGAGACTACTAACCTTACAAGGTCGTTGGTATGCAAGTCGTAACACATGACAGCTCACATTGTCACTTGTGTTTCAGCCGTTCACTACTGTGTCGCAACAAAATACAACAATATGTGAAGATAATAACAAGAAAGAGTCAGTAAGAAATGTAATCACTGTGGTTGTGCTGGAGACTACTAACCTTACAAGGTTGTTGGTATGCAAGTCGTAACACATGACAGCTCACATTGTCACTTGTGTTTCAGCTGTTCACTACTGTGTCGCAACAAAATACAACAATATGTGAAGATAATAACAAGAAAGAGTCAGTAAGCAATGTAATCACTGTGGTTGTGCTGGAGACTACTAACCTTACTAGGTAGTTGGTATGCAAGTCGTAACACATGACAGCTCACATTGTCACTTGTGTTTCAGCCGTTCACGACTGTGTCGCAACAAAATACAACAATATGTGATGATAATAACAAGAAAGAGTCAGTAAGCAATGTAATCACTGTGGTTGTGCTGGAGACTACTAACCTTACTAGGTCGTTGGTATGCAAGTCGTAACACATGACAGCTCACATTGTCACTTGTGTTTCAGCTGTTCACGACTGTGTCGCAACAAAATACAACAATATGTGAAGATAATAACAAGAAAGAGTCAGTAAGCAATGTAATCACTGTGGTTGTGCTGGAGACTACTAACCTTACTAGGTAGTTGGTATGCAAGTCGTAACACATGACAGCTCACATTGTCACTTGTGTTTCAGCCGTTCACGACTGTGTCGCAACAAAATACAACAATATGTGAAGATAATAACAAGAAAAAGTCAGTAAGCAACGTAATCACTGTGGTTGTGCTGGAGACTACTAACCTTACAAGGTTGTTGGTATGCAAGTCGTAACACATGACAGCTCACATTGTCACTTGTGTTTCAGCCGTTCACGACTGTGTCGCAACAAAATACAACAATATGTGAAGATAATAACAAGAAAGAGTCAGTAAGCAACGTAATCACTGTGGTTGTGCTGGTGAATACTAACCTTACTGGGTCGTTGGCGTTGGTATGCAAGTCGTAACACATGACAGCTCACATTGTCACAAGTGTCTCAGCCGTTCACTACTGTGTCGCAACAAAATACAACAATATGTGAAGATAATAACAAGAAAGAGTCAGTAAGCAATGTAATCACTGTGGTTGTGCTGGAGACTACTAACCTTACTGGGTCGATGGTATGCAAGTCGTAACACATGACAGCTCACATTGTCACTTGTGTTTTAGCCGTTCACGACTGTGTCGCAACAAAATACAACGATATGTGAAGATAATAACGAGAAAGAGTCAGTAAGCAATGTAATCACTGTGGTTGTGCTGGAGACTACTAACCTTACTGGGTCGTTGGTATGCAAGTCGTAACACATGACAGCTCACATTGTCACTTGTGTTTCAGCCGTTCACGACTGTGTCGCAACAAAATACAACAATATGTGAAGATAATAACAAGAAAGAGTCAGTAAGCAATGTAATCACTGTGGTTGTGCTGGAGACTACTAACCTTACCAGGTAGTTGGTATGCAAGTCGTAACACATGACAGCTCACATTGTCACAAGTGTCTGAGCCGTGCGTTTCTTTGCTGGAATTTTTTTATCTACTTCAGGACAACGTTGAATTTAAGGGGCATTCATTATTGATAGACGTAATATTTTGAACATTTAGTTAAATCTAAATAACTAATATTTATTATTAGTTATATAATTTTAAGTTTAGATAATATTACTTATTTAAATAATAATAACTTATTTTATCTTATTATAGTCTTTGTACACTAGTAGTACATGCCACATTTTTTAATAAACAATTGATAGGCACTAACGACCGCTCTACCAAAGTTGAAAACCTAAAAGAGATCTTCGTTCTCCTCTCATTAGCAAATTCATTAATGGTGTAACATTTAAAACATGAAGGAGTGGTGTGTGAAGAATTGTATCATGCTTACATTGTGGTTACAGGATGATCCATATGCTTTAGTTGTGAATTCTATTAGACCGTTTTCCTATGTATAGATCGTATAGCATTGTAACATAATTTCTTTTGTAAAACTTTACCTTCAAACTTGTAGACATTCGCACATGAAAACTTCATTCACCCTTCTTTCTGCCTGTAAATTATTTTTAAAATCTGCTTACCGTACTATTCTACTTCTCTTAGTACTCCGTTGTAAACAAAAAACGAGAAAGAGTTAAGTAAATTTCTAAATAAATCAAATGATGACATTTAGATCAGTTATCTATAATTTATAAAGTTGCATTTTTAACACGCGTTACATTTTAAGTAATAATGGTCATTATTATATTAGAATTTGAGGTCTCCTTGAATCACGTGTAGAACATGTGTTTGGATTAAAGTACTATTTAGTAAGGAAATAAAAGAATCGGTATTCTTTAAAACAAGTTAAGTCCAATTTTTACACTGTGATTAGTTTAAAAATAAACACATCATGATAATCACCATGTTAAGTATTAGTTCATGTAAAAATAGACATGAAATATTCAGTAAACTAACTATATTGAAAGCCTGATTTACCGGTGGCTATCTCGATTTTTGGCTCCATAAGAAAAATTAAAAATTTTAATGTTTTACAACTCTTCTATTTTTAGTCATAAGAGTTACCAGGGAGCCAGTTTTAAAGATTATAAAGCATTAAAAACGGCGTTTACTGTTTTCGGTATTTTTACTCGTTATTCAGAGAAAACATGTAAAATTTGTTCATATTACTTTGTACATCATCATGTCAACCCTAACGGAAAAACTACAAGGCATTGAATGCGTACTTATGAAATTAAAGAAACAACTTCCTCCTTTACTCTACGAATAAAAATAAGGTTGTAAAAGTAATTTAAATTTAACTTCACAAGGTCACTTTACTACAGTTAGGATCTAATACATGTTTAATTTTTTAAAATCCTAAAGTAATTTTCTATTTATAATCATTTAGTTAAACAAGTCTACAATAGCGGTCTAGCAATAATAAATGTAGCTAAAGTACTCAAAAATAACTTTCTAGCTATAAAAATGTAGTTAAACTTATGTCTTAATAACTTTTAGTTAACATCTTCGCTGTTTTCTATACTGAGTGAAACCGAGCAGTATCACTCCGAATCTCCGCCGCTCTGCGCCGTAAGGCGTGCACAGATGCTACTAAATGCACAAGACCTCACCCAATACTTTAGTATTGAAAATAATAAGTTCAGTTACAAGAAGTCGAAATAAATTACCCTTGGATAAAGTGGTTTAAGGATAAAAGATCTCTTAATGACAGCGAATAAATTTTCAAATTTATCTGGGGTTTGGACAGATTTACGTATTTTTTTAATTTTAAATCAAGATATTAAAATTATGGGTATCGAGTTTGAGTATTTTTTTTGTGCAAAATTAGAGGCTAAAGTAGTGGACACCAACAGGGCGGATTTAATCTCACCATAGTAACGTTTCGCCAATCACAGAAGTTGTTAAAATATTTCAGCCTCATTGGTGCTATAATATTTACATATAACTATTTATGTTAAATATTTAATCTTTTAATGTATATTTATAATTCAATTCTGTCTAATTGTTTTGAATGGGTAAAGGGTAAATGTAATCCAAGTATTAAAACTTTACTTTCTACTGCAACATTGTTGGGAGTGAGATAAAGTCCATTTGTAAAGGAATCTGGCAAATTCAGTTAAACAAATTACTTAATCTATGACACATCTGGTAATACAGTTAAACAGATTACTTAATCTAGGACACATCTGGTAATACAGGTAAACAGATTACTTAATCTATGACACATCTGGTAATACAGTTAAACAGATTACTTAATCTAGACACATCTGGTAATACAGTTAAAACAGATTACTTAATCTATGACACATCTGGTAATACAGTTAAACAGATTACTTAATCTATGACACATCTGGTAATTGGTACTTGCTAGGCAGTAAGTATTGACAAGGTTCTTACGTAAGAACTTAATAGCGTGAGAAGATTAGTTTCAGTAAATAATATTTTAAATAAAAATAACAAAATGCAAGATCTCTTTTACCAAGAACATGTTCCATATCCCCGGTTCGCAAAATAATAAATCCCCCATATTCGTTTCTGGCCGCGGGCCCCCAATGATGCTAGACCGCCCCTGAGAGAACACATTTAATTGATTTCCTTTGATGTTAAAGTAATAAACTGTTCTATATTAAGGTTTAATCCGCAGTAACATGTGCAATAGATTAGCTTTCCTTGTAGTATTCTTGTACGCGTAAGCTATATTTTATCTCTATAGCATCTGACCTACCACAACCACCAGACCATCTTAACAATTCCTCAAAGTTACGAAATGTTTGAACATGGAATAAGGCTTAAAACTATGTATAGTATATTTATTTTATTTAGCGTATAGATTGGTGCAGGAGTCAGCACATTGATTTCTCGAGCGTGAGAGTTTTTATCTAATAGAGCCGTGTGTAAGGTTGTGTATTTGAATTTAATCCGGTTCTCGTAACCATTTGCTGTCCAATGTTCATTCAAATTGTATTCATACCCATTTCGAGAGCGGTTTTCATAGAGGGTTGTCCAAATTTTAACCGCAGGCGTCCTTTCGTGATATGTATTACATCTTTTCGCAGTTATATTAAAATTTATTATAAGTGATAACAGTTTTAATACATATACAGTCAAACCCATTTCTACTTTAATTAAAATGAGTCCGGAGTAAAGACTTGGTTTAGTATATATTTCATAACAAGGCAAGAAAGAGTACACCACACTATGTGTCGTGCTGAAGTTGCAAGCCAACTTTCAAGTCTATAACTCATTTTATTAGACTACGTGTGGTACTATCACATGATAAAGTGTCATATGATTGTACTTAGCTTGTGTACAAATTTGTGTATTCTGCAACTTACCATCATGGTCACCCTTTAACACTAATATAAAAATGTTCGCCAACGCTCAGCCAAATCCGATAAATTGAATATGCACCAACATCAAACTAGATCTTGCTTTTATAGAAATGAAGCTAAATGCAAACTTTATTAGTTCACAAGATACCATGCGGACAGACTGTCAGGCAGAAATGAACTTGTTCCACCCCAACGGAAGAATAGGGAGAATTTGGTTCTAGGATATTTCAACTTACGTTTTCTATTAAGGTGAAGTGGTCATAGACGGGCAGTGTTAAACACGTCTGGGTGGAGCTGGGGCTATTATAGGGACAGTGAAACTGCCGTAGTGGACAACAGTGGACATTCACCTCATTGTCTTACTTGCTACATTATCTAAGTACACTGTCTCGAGAAGTAATTCAGGAGGAAATTTGGCGTTATGAGATAGAAATGGCATTGTAAGATCACATCAGAAATCAAGAAAGCTGTTTTTGTCAAAACATCTTCAAAGATTTTACATTATTGCATATTGGTAACATTTTTTTATAGGAATGTACGTATGGACACAACCTTATATATTTCTTGTTTATATATGGCAATTTAAATTTGTCTAGAAACTTTGATTTTATAAGAGTATATTTTGACCTGGTTGTTGACGTATTTTTTGTTTACAATGAAAACAAAAATGTTTTCTTAACCTTAACAGAATTGTTAACCATGCAAATTGAACCCAATCAAGAAAACTAGAATATGGATATAAAAATCACGAAATTTAAAAGGAGATATATTGAAATACCATTGCAAGCAGATATTCTTATAGCAGATATATAGCAGTAGATACTTTTTGTAAAAAAGTATATTAAGTAAAAAAATTGTGTATTCTTTTATATCAGAATATTAGTCCTAATTCTAAAATCTATAGCCAAGGGACAAATATTTAAATCCTGTTAATATTTTTTATGTAAATTTTATTGATCAAATAGAAAAATATAAAAGACTATATATTTTTGTACATATATGTATAAATAATATAACATAAGAAATATAATAAATATGTGCACATTATTATAATAAAATAACAACAGTGTAGTTTTATATTATATTATATAATGTACACATCATGATATTTTAATATTACAACAGTGTTTTTATTATATATTAAAGATAATGTAAATTTAAATTATATAGAAATAATGTTTTCTCTGGAAAATCTAGATTTAATTTATTTTAATCTACACGGGTTTAAACTTACAACTAGGGAAATAATTTATTTCAATCCTATGCTCATTTTAGTGACTAAATGTTATTTTAAAAGTTAAAGCTTTTAAGAATTTCATTCATGGCAAAGCATACGGTGTTTTGGAACCACTTTTGTAATTTATTATATTATATTAACATATAGTTATATGCTAATACACCAAAAACACCAACATAAATGCAATTAGATACAGTTTTTTATAAACATATAAAACATACTGCTACTGGTATGAGTACTACTTGTATCGAATTGATTCCAATATAAATAGCAATAAAACCTAAGCAGTAAATATAGTTTCCATTTATCCGATCATAGTATCTTTATAACCGATACGGCCCAACAAAACTGAAGGGCTTAGAACATATGTCATGGAATTAAAACGTTTTTTGACAGTTGTACAAAATTAGAAATAAAACATAACAATGGGGGATTTAAAGGTACTTCTAAGAGATTATTGCTGGTAGCTTAAAAGATAGAGAACGTTTCAATATAAATTAGACGCTTTTATGCATGTGTATTAGCCTCATAATTCAAATGTATTATTTAAAAAGGTTTATAGCTGCATTTATAACATTAACGTCTTTTAATGACCCTTACTAATTGTTATGCCACCTTTTTAACTGAATACTATTATTTATAACTGAATACTTACTATGAAATGACAAATGTTTTGTTGGATTTAATCTGTTAAGTTGAGCTTGACAGTAAAACAAGCACACAAAGCAATACCGTTATAGCAAATACAGGAGGCTATAGTTGGATCAGTAACTTCCAGTTAGGAACCGCAGGCTGTGCCCAGATTTGCATCTGTTGAGCCTGGAAGTTATATAACTTTACCGACTTGCGTGTGCTGTTTACAGATTCCATCAACAACGGTTTATAAAGTTACGACGTGCGTAATTGCTTCAAAGGTGCTATTTAAGTTTGACGTGTAAATAAACAATAAAAATAAAAATATTAAATACACACGAGGAATATATAAGCCGTCACCGTAGCCTAGCAGTTAACCGAGAGGTCATCGGTTCGATTCTTGGGATGGATAAGAATCTGTTCAGATAGGTATTGTACTATCATCATATAAAAGTTTAGGATAGCCAGTTAATGTCAATATTTTTAAAACAAAATAGAGCAAAAACGATTTTTTCAATTAGTCTATTCTATGCTTACATTAATCCAACACATTTACCTTTAAATAAATTGAAAAAGCCTATCAAGAAATTTGTCATAAAATAAATGTATTCCTAAATTTTATTTATTATTGATAGTTATCTACTTACGGTTAATATTATCCTGTAGAGAGGGATCATACCAACTCCTCCAATTTTTTACGGCCGCAGATAGAAAAATAATTGCTTTAGTTATTGATGTTATTGTGTTAGAAAATCTCTGTTATAAATTCTTTCATATTTAAAGTAGTTTGTAAATTTGTCTTGCGAAAAAAATATGAAAAAATAAGAGTAATACATATGTTATCCAAATTTAATGAGGTTCAATGAAACAATTTTTACATCAAACTTAGTGTAATTTTATGTTTACAAGCTTTGCCTTCAGCAATAGGCAACCAATCAGCATTGACCAGAATGGTTCCATCGCATTACGTGGTTCTAATTTCACATAAAACTGTCATTTACACCTTTCAATGGTTTCAATGAAAATCGCAATTTTCCTCAGAAACAATAAATATTAGCTAGAGAAGCCTGTACCAAAGTAGCCCGATAATGGCTATTCACTCCGCATCTAACACCGTTTTTAACTGTTGCGAGTTTTACTTTAATTGAATATTGTCTACTTTTGCATATTAAAGATTAATTATATTACCTCCGGATGAAGTGCGCCCCTAACTCAGAAACTTAAAAGAATTTTATGAAATATATAAAATTAATACTGTGGTGAAAACTGTGTCATATTTCTTTTATTTTTTATGCATATTCTAAATAATTTTACCCATTTATAAGAATTCTAAATTTATAACTATACAATTCGGAAACATAAAATTGATTCCAAACACATTATTTGTTTCTGATTGTATGTATATATGGTATATGTTATATGATTTCATTTTATTTTTACAAATAAATAGATTTTAGGTTAACTGTTTTCTTGCCAGAATTTTGTATATTTCTGTTTATTATTTGTAAATAATATGCATGTTTAATATAATTTAAATATAATAAAAAATCCACTGTATTAAGAACACGTAAAGTAAAAATCCATGAATTAATAACAGTTGATAAAAACATGTTATGCGTAGATTTATACTGTTGGAGAATGAAGATGTTTTTATTTGATCGCACGCACACAGACACAAGTATATAACGTAATATTGATACGCTACAATCAGTTCAGCCTACTTTACTGTTCAGCTCAAGCTGTCTGAGAAGGCTATCTGTGTTTCCAAGCACGTACCTTACAAGGACTTATTACTAAGATCGCTCAGAGGCTCCAATTGTTTCCTTATCTATTGGAAATTTTGCTTCAATTCTTACGATTTCCAATAAACACTATATAATAATAAATAAAAACATATATATATATATATATAACGTTTTTGAGGTATTTTTCAGAACAGGTCGCATTTTAACTTAAAGTTATGGATCGTAATTCGTTATCACCATTTTTTATTACATTATTTATGGTATCAATCGTATCGTTGAAAATAAAATACAAACGCATATATAAAGCGTTTTATGTACTTGTATTACAATTTATAAGCATTAAAAGTAAGAATATAAAATAAAAATTAAAAGTAGTTTTAAAAGTTAAATCATACAGACTAGAATATCAGTCAACATACTGTTGTACCAGTAGAGTTTCGATACTGATCCCGTGCAATTGTCCAGTAAGTGAGGCAATAGACACCAGCTGTTATACTATACTCATCAGGTTAAGAACAATGGGTTGCAAACATTTTAGAAACATGTTATAACATAGGTGTCAGGATATTTCGGACGTTTTGTGATCTACAATATGATTTTTTTCTCAGGAAGATAACTAACATAAAACATAACTACCTTTAAATGTAGTATTTAGGTGCTTGATTAGGTGAATACATCAATCCCAAGTATTCCATAATAAGGAAAAATCACCCTAATAAAAGATGGTAAGATAGTACGTCTTTGTTTCTTCTAAAATTCAGCGAAACCCATAATTACCATTATCATCATCGTCACTGTATTATCACTAAGAAAACATTCATTTTTTGAAACCCCGAGTTTCTCTAAAACTATTATTATATTATATTTCATACATAGGTCCCTGGATATTCCGTACATGAACTGTATAGAATACAATCTCGGTTATTCAATTAAAGTTTATAGGATTTAGTGAATTGCGTCACAAGCTTGTTCTACATCGCTTGTGTTTACTCCTCCCCGGAACAAACTAACTGTGTAAATGCTCACTGTAACATTCACTGTTATTTAAACAGACCAGCGTTAGTGGAATTTCGTATTGACAGAAAGTAATCATTATTACAATTTTGTTTAGAATTCGAATATACAATCAGAATAACTACGTCTTAAGTTCTAATCGATTACACACATCAGTTCTCTTTATTAACCCACATTCTCCTACTGATACCTATACAAGACACCATTATGGTATGGTGTAGTAATCACACTTAATTTCAGATTAATGTATGTTAAGGCGATGTAATACGGTTGGATTCTTTTTTTAATTTTTGCATGGATCCTATGATAATTTTTTAAGGCACGACAACTATAACAAACGGTATTGTTTCATATAGAGGGGTAAGAATTTGAGGAAGCATTTTGTGAAAACTTATAATCAGGTGCATAGAAAAATGGTTGATGATAAATATATGAAAATTTTACAGTATATTTATGAAATGTTATTTGTACAAATATTTAATTTCTATAAGGAAACTTTGTTAAATATCATGTTATTTTCCACAGAGCCATATTACTCGGCTTGCAAAACTATTAGGATTTTCTCTAAAAAGAGTAGGATTTAGACAAATAGGTTTAAAAAACCTAACATAACATAAAATGAATAGTGCAAAAACTTGTCCTTTGGTTCTAACTACTCGATAAGACATGTTTTACAGATTATAGTGCGTACTGTATACTATAATTTGTCTACTGATGATTATATCGTAAATCATATCAGTCATTAAAATTGATCGCATATCATGGTTTAGTCATAGAGCAGTATTTAAACATTAAAAATTACATTAATACATGCATATATATATATATATAGACATTCATTAAATTTGTATAAGTGGCAATCCCGGCGGAGTAAGTACTTTTTGTGATTCAATGTTTATTGAAATTAAACATTCAATCACAAATATATATATATATATATATATATATATATATATATATATATATATTATATATATCCATATATATATATATATATATATATATATATATGCCTTTTGATACACAGATACACTTAATCACAACATATTTTTATATCTCCCCAAGTATCGACATTTAAGTTATATTTAATTACGAAAATGGTTTTACTTAAGTAATAAGTAAATACAAAGAATGCTATTCCCTAATGTATAGGCTACATAATTAAAAAAGTTCACATGATCGTCTTCAGCAATTTTTATTTGGGCCCTGACTAAATTATTTATGCCTCAATTCTTTATGTTAAATACCTCTAATTTATAGCTTAGCTATAAAAATATGTCATGTCTTTACCCTCTTCAGAGAAGTTAACTGAATAGGCTAATAATTTCAAATAAACATATATTTTGTTAACAAAAACTTAATAGCATCAGGTTATATTTAGCAGTTAATCATATTTCTTTAATAGTGAATAAAAAAGAGTAGTGCTACTGGATAATATTAATTTGCCTTTAAATATCAGCTTCTAAATTGATAGAATTGGTGTTATAGTAAATAGTAGTTAGCTACTATTTAAATATAATGTTAACCTTTTTGGCTGCAATATTATGAGTCATTTCTAAAAGTGTATATTATTGACCCATTAGACACGCGAGTTTTATAAACAAGCTAGAACATGAATAATTGATTGAGCGAGTGAGGATATTTTTATGATTAAGTTCTAGCTTCGATGGAGTTTGATTGGTTTAATTTTAATATGATTGCCGTTTTAATGGTCTAGTTATGTATAATGTTTGTCTCTTTCGCAAGTTCGTTAAAACTTTCCGAAATACATATTTTAAGTAGGTGATTTTTATATCTTTTACCAGCATACAAAATACAAATATGAGTTTATATGTATAAAATAATGGTATATATGTGTGTACGTACATCTAACGAAAAAATAATAACATAAAACTCATACAGGGTGAGATTGCTCTCGTCACCTTTAGAATAGAAGTGTGCGCAGTGATCATTCACTTCATGAAGATTCCTTGTTATTTTAGCTGAGTCGTATTTTAAACGCTAATATATAAATATTACAACGTTTACAATAATTGCATAAGTTGTTTAATATCGCAACATTTTCAGCTAATTTTCTTGTATTGATAATTATACACTTAAATTTGATATATGACTATATCGCAAGATTACCTTATCAAGGACGTCGAACGTGGCTTGGATGGGTGACCTCAGAGATATCCTGTTCCTGCAAGCAGCCCGCATACTCTGCTATTGGTGGTGGTCCGGAAGTCACCTTTAAATCGATAGTCCCCAGATTGAGAGTTAGACAGAACTTCTTAGCCTTAATTTTTCCCAGTAAAATAAGCAATTCTATACTTTACTTTTTGCCCCTAAAAGTTTCAACATCCAGAAAACTCACCAAAGTTAAACGTATTTATAGGTGTAAAGAGCCACTTTTAATCTGCAAACAGATTTTGCGTGATTTGTTTTCGATACAATGCTAGACTGCAAAACAAACTGTATTAAGAAGCTTACAACTATGTATATTGTTCCTGGTATTTTTTAACTGTTATATATCGTTAAAATTGTATCGTGGAACTAAATTTACTCACTGGAAACTATTCTGTAATTTTGGTCAATCTTAACAACGTAATGTATCATGGGGGAAATACTGAAGCTTGTCTTAATAATTAAATGCAGAAAACCACTAAGTTCAGCCGAGTAAAACAGTTTTCAACATTGCAAAAACCTATAAAATTATCAATCTAAGCATATTTTAAGCTTCCTCCAAGTGGTTATATCATTACATATACGGTATAGACAAATGCACTAAAGTAATTCCCAATTCTATCTTTATAGGATAAATGACTAAGTTTACCAAAAACTATTATGTAATGAAAGTATGTTAATATAAATAGGCTGCAATGTATATTCACTGATAACTGAAAGGTGATATTTCCAAAATATGTAAGGAACCACTGTAAACTCATGAATCACTGATGTTAGAAGAGATTGGCCAGGTTTTGCGATTCCAAACACGTTCTTTACAAGGACTGAGATCACTCTGGTTCCCTCTGCGTCACAACCGGGCTTTCTTCAATTACAACTTTTGAAGGCTCTTATAAAGATGGTTCATTCCATTTTGTTTCTCCTCCAACAATGAATTAATAATTAAAAATTGGTATAAATTTACTTTGATATCTTAATGCATATTCTTTTCGTTACAGCTTGAGCGATATATCGGTTCTTGGATTGTGTGTTCAAAAATATCTTCTAGATATACAATCAATCCCATGTCGGAAGCATCGAACCATCTCCAAATTGCACAGGCCGAGTTATTTGTTGGATGAATAATCTACAGAGATACCGTACGGTTTAAGGTGAAAAAGTTTACTTGCTTGGTTGTTTCAAAGAGGCCCAACATTAATGTAAGAGCAATGCAGAAGATTAAAACCGTTTTGCTTTCGTTAATTTTTACGATCCTATATATTGACTAATGTTTCAAAAGGTTATCAAATAAAATAATTAAGTGGTAACAATGCTATCATACTCATCTTTTCATGGATGGAAGAATAAAGTACAGTAATAATGGATAAAATCAAGAAAAGTTAATAAACATACAAAAGGACTATTGATAGGTGCTCTTCAAATCTTGTTTTCATCCAAGAAGTCTGTAATTATTTAATTTTAATTTTTTAGCCTTTTACCTCGTACAATTTATTTTATACTATTAACAAACATTTTTACAGAAAAAGATTTTTTCCCTGATCAACTCGATTGTACTACTAGTAGTCCATTGCTATGGTATTTATTTAATTTACGTTACGTACAAATCCTAATGCGTAAAATACATTGGAGAGAGCATTTATAGTGTATCAATTATTGAATATGGAAAAATCAATGAGTATGGCGTATGGCTTTCCTTCACAATCATTCCTGTTTGGTGGGGAGAGGGTTAAGGATCTACGTATCTGTGACAGGATAGTCTTATCATTGGTTATAATACTCAATGAACCGACTATAATAACCTCGAAGGAACGGAATTTCGAATATGCAATTGTTTGATTAAAATAAATAAACATGTTTTCTCGTTGGTTTTGTTTTTGTTTTGTTTACATATTGTTTCGTGTTATATTTTTATTAAACTGTAAAACAAAGTACGACTGAGTTACACACTAAGATCAATACTGGATATCATTACCATTTACATACGTAGTGAATAGATTAGAATATAAAGTCAGACAATGTTAATACCTCTAATATCTAGCTTGGTTACAACAATCTGTTTTTCTCTCTTCGGAGAAGTAAACTTAATAGGCTAATAATTAAAAAGACATATATTTTGTAACAAAAACTCAATAACAGTTAACGAGAATCATCTTTCTTTTTTAAAAAAGTGCAGTGTCACTGGATAATATTAATGCAATAAAATACAGTAATAAGCAATCATATAAACACATGTGTAGCAGTTTGTTTTAACACATAAATTATAAATATTCAATAAATCGTTATTGTATAACTAATCGTTAAACTTCATGTAGGGAATCATGGTTTTTATGTGTAAGATGTTTTTTAATGTTGCTGTTTTACAATAATAATGATATTAGTTACGTACTCCACCGCAGAGCCACCAGTAGTAAAATATCTATGCAACAGTATTAAAACTATTATTAAAATTGTTATCTCTTAATATACTGGTTATAACAGGACCCTGCTAATAAGTAGTGCTCTACTTAGTTGTGCCTAATTTGTGTCATTTAATCGAAATAAATAAATACAATTCAACACGTATTACATACTATTTACTACTTTAAAACATTCTAAATTCAAAAAGTGAATAGTAAGATATTGTTTACCAATATGTGTTGTGTATAAAAGTTAGCAAAGAAATTCAACAGTTGCGTTTATAACATTTATATGATAAGAAGCTGTGGTATTAGCTACAAATTTACTTAAAATATTCGTCATGCGATTACGGGAAGAATGGTGTGTATGATGAGTGACATGTAAAGTAATTTTCTAGTAATTTGTTTACATGAATCTAGAAAACTGACATTGTTACCTAGTAATCAACAACTTTATAACAGCCTCTTTATAAATCTGCCTAACATTCAAAATTGAAAGCTTATAGCCAAAATAAAGTTTTTCAGTTCCGTTTTTGCAAAGCACTTCAAATTTTAATTTTCTGTTTGAACAACTTCTCTTGAAGTGTAATAGTAATTATATACCTATTATTATTATATTACTACAATAAAAGGAACATTCATAACAGAATTAGATACTATCATATCAAATGCTTTTCCAGATATGTGGTCAGTTAGTAAAGCTATCCATCAGTTAATAACATTTTCTATTTATAATTTCTTATCAAAATTAACAAGTTTTGTAAACGCAAATACTTATTATTCCCTTGTAACCTTGGGATTAGGTAAAGTAGTATAATTTCATTTTAAGAAAAGAATTATAGGAAGAATGTTTATAAGTTATATACTTGTTCTAAAAACATAAAGCATCCTAATAAATTGATTACAAAATTCAAAGGCAATTTATCAATTTGAAATTGAATTTTGATACAACGCCTGTGAATGAACTATAACTATAACACAATTTAAAATATATTTTATAAACAGTATCAAGATCATCGTACTTTAAATACGTTAACCCATCAATTGGAGATGTGAAGAAAATACATTTCCCAGTATCAAGGTATCAACGGAATCCACAGACAACGTACGTTTAAACTATATAATTTGACTAATATAACGTTTTGACTATATAATACAGTTTTTGAAACTAAAATCTTCTTTTCAAAATATACAACAGCTCACTTACCTGAAATGAAGAACCGACCTTAATATCCCGGATATCTCTATCTTAATATTTAAATTCCGGAGCTTTTGCCACGTTTATCCAGAGAAATAGTTTACTGAGCTTTTCTGCTTTATTAACCTTTATTCAAATAAATTGAATCTGATATAAAGAGTTAAATTTTTATTTATACTAGCAGTATTTCCATCCGTGGGTTTCAATTGTAACCCAAAATTTATAAAATGTTATAAATTCAAAAATGCTCTATCTAAACTTTTAAATGAAGTATTGTCATTACCTCCCAACATCGTGTTATTATATTCAAAAACTACTTTTATTTTATGTAAAAACTTATTTGTTATATAATAATTAGTATTACGTCCTTTAATCATGATTTATACTGTGTATGATGGTTATAATCGAGCAACTAAGGTATCTACTCCATAAGTTTATACAATGTCCACACGTAAAAGTAAAATGGGGACTCGCTTCACTTTAAAACTGTTTTTAACTAAATTATTTCATTACATGATAAATGTGGGAAAATAATTTCCTTGAAAAATTATGAAAACGCAGATACTGATATAGTATAGAGATATAGTACTGTTGTTATTGTATGCCTATTATTATTATTTTAGAAGTCGGAAAATTTATACGGAACCTTTCTATCAGGTGGGCTTATTTGCAACTCGGAATTGAAAAGAGTTACTAATACATTCTTCATATTGTGGGCTTTGGTCTTTTTTCAAAAGTATATTGATTGCTTCAACAAAAAGAAACCTTCATTGGAAGCTACATGAAAGTTAACAAATAAATAAGACTGAAATTTCAATAAAACTAAAAATAGGTTATAAGAGGTTATATAGAACAATAATTAACTTGGAATGCACAGCTCATTACGCAACACTGTAATGAAATGGTTAACTTTATTGAATAGCATCATACACTAGAATTTATGAATGGAGAATAGAATATAACTCGAGTAACTATTTTGAAGTACATTTGATCATAACTACATTGTATTTATCTACACGACTTTGGAACAATATTTTTATTATTCAATCTTAACAGAATTCTCCTACAGTAAAATTACCTCTGTCCCATTGGATTCGATGGGATAAGACTCTAATTTACTTTTAAAAGTGTAAAATGCATTGAATCACTTGTTAAGGGGAGAATAAAGCGCGCCTAGTTACAAAAGAACCTACTTACAACATATCTTGACGATTGGTTGGAAAAGTTATCAACAAATGTGTGTCACTAAGTTACACAAAAAGAGCCTCTAATGAATTAATTATTATAATGACGTACACGACGTGAAATGAGGGGGATCTAATCCTTAACATGTAATAAACACTCATTTTGTGCCCTCTTTACCAATTTAGTATTAAAACAACCCTCCAGATCATACGAATCTATAATCTAAGCCTATTATAGTATCTGGTTTCATTACATTATTTTCCTCCCTCCCCCCTCAAGACGTTCAAGATATTGGAGCCTCGTGTTTTTGGTGTATTAGAATTGACAGTTCTGGAACATTAGTTGCTCTCTGATTTAATGAACCAAGATGAGAGGAGAGTTCTAGTAAACATTCACAGGATCTGGCCCGTGAGCAATATATGTTCACGAAGGCAACGATTAGGGGTGTCACGTGATGTGTCAGAGGATGCCGATGATGTGAGTGATGCAGGGGTCGACAACCAATATCCTGCCGTGTCTCACTGCCGCTACTTGCCGACAAGTGCTTGTTAAAGTCTGCGTGATTGAATCGTGCTAACTGCACTTACACGCGAATTTGCAACGTTATGTTAATTTACAATGTAAGAAATGTGTCTAGAAATAAAATATTGCTTCTTACTACAGCACACGTGACCTAAATTTCTAACAATAATGTTATCTCAAATGATACAAAATATATATAGGGAGACAATATATCATTCTTGGTCCTCAGAGTAGAGCCTAAGAAAGAAAATTTTAGGAGGAAAATGCAATATTGGGCCTAATCAAAAAATACATAATTGAATGGGTACTTTTATAAACTTTTAAAACGTACATACATTGATATGTACGTTTTAATACTATGACGTTCGAACATATAAACATAATGTAATAATTTTCAAATGTAAAATGTAAATAAAATATGTTTTATGTCTTGCTTAAAACAACAAAGAATAACTCTTTTATTGGACGTGTCCATTACAATCGGAGTTTCATGTAATCTGGTCGTAATGTTTAGGCATATTTCGTATATTTTTGTTTATTGCAGTCATCTTGAAGAAGAATTTTCTTAAAATTTTGAAGAAGAATTTTCTTAACATTTTGTGAATACGGTGATAGTCATATGACTCCAACCAATCTTGACATGGAAGGAATACTTACATGGATCCTTATGCGCCTCATTTAGTTTAAATTCACAAAATGATTGCCATTAACATTTGTTTACAATTATTATATTAACTATTATAGAATATAGACTTAAATCTGCATTGGACAAAAAATGTGTTACTAACTGTTTTTTTTAATCTCTAGATTTCAGGACGGTATTTATTCAAAATTGTCAAAGAATGATTATATCTCGGTTATTAGGCATTGAAAAACACATAACCGATTTTGAATTATCAGGATGGTTACAACCTTTTATCTTATCAGAAAGATGATCGCATAACAAACCGTTGAGAAATACACAGTTCAATAGTAGATGTATTAACAAATTACCACTACAATATTGAATATAGCAACCAAACTTGGTTAGACTGTTTTAAGTACCGTAGTATTTTAAAGCAGAGTTTTATTGAATTTGGAATCATTTCGTCTCGATTATTTTACGTTATAGTCTACAACGTCATTAGATGGTCTACACACTCTAGGACTTGATATTTTTATCTATTTCCCCCCCCCCCAATGTATAACAAAATTAAAATAAAAAAATTCAAATTTTTAAAATATTTTGTAATATTGAATTATTACTATCTGCATAACGTGTGTGATTTCCAAATGACAGCACTTCAAATTTAATATATATTCGTCAACAATTAAGACTTTACAAAAGTCGTCAAAACCACCTACTTTGAAGTAGACTTCAAGAAAAATAAATTGTTGTATGCACGATAAAAAGATATACTAACATGCAAAACCTTCAGTACCTAATTATACCTAATTGTACCTAATTAATAGTTTTGCATGTATACATATAATAAAAAAACTCCAATAACTTAGTAACCTGCAAAAAGTTTCAAACTCTTTAGATTTGCAAGATACCCATACCCAGTTTATATCCAGTGAATACCTGTAAATTCAGATGCAACTATCATTTCTAATTCAGCATCGTAATATAATCTGCCGAGTAACTTTGTCCCCCGAACACGTTGAGTAAGTGTCCCACCTTAGAAAAGAATATTCGTTTATGATTTGGTCAAGATTAATGTTACGTGTAGAATAATATTGGTGAAAGCGTGATTATTATGATTCTATGTGTGTACATGGTACTCATTAAATATGCAAGCGAAGTCCAGAGAAATTTGTAGATCTAGTGACATTAATGAAAAGGTTAACGTTTCAATGCTAATTAGTTAATCAGTAGTGTTATATTCGTGATATTGATGGCTCATAATAAACTTTGTAAATTTTTTATGTTATCTTTATAGCTATAATATATTTAGTAACCGCAGATACACTGTTAGTAATAGACGTAAGGTTAAAACTTACCAAATATTACCGATATTAGTTGTTTTTGTGTTTCATTACCTTACGGGTTTTTTTACCTGAAGAAAATGATAGAATTCAATCCTTAAAACGTAGTGTTCTATTTTTGTAAGTCAACGATGGCGGACATGAATATATTTGAATATAAAGAATTTTATCCAAAATTCATTCTAAGAATCATTTTAATTTTTCCAACCTCAGTCTCTCGTCAGCCCTCTCACTAAAATAATAGATCTTTTAAAGATAGGAAGAATTTATAATACAACATTTTAATTACAATATGATGTTTGTTAAATTTGTTTGCAAAAGTAATATACTCGTACTTCTGTGTTAATATTTTACATATTTTGTGTTTTAATGTTAAATAATAAGAACATTTTCCTTTTGGGGCACAGTTAATGGAAGTATTTTAGCACGTAAAATATATTTTGTAAGGTTACCATGAACATATGAAGGTGTTCAAATGGATCAAGCCAGTGTGTAATTCAGTCACGCCCGCAGTTAAAAAGTTGCGGAAAGTGTGAGAACACGAATGGAAAATAAAGTTCTGCTCACTTCCGGCATACAGAGCGGGCTTTTGTTGTGTTTCGCACAGTTCGCTTTTGTAATTTTAAGTAATTCCTCATGGGTGAACTTTACAGTCTGCTTCTACACAAATTAGTGAACTAAATTAAATGAAATACTGCGTTTAGCACCTGAAATATTCTTAGAATAAAATATTTTATGTTTATAATGCAAAACAAACATATGAATGTTTATTTTGTTATTCTAAATGAATTTTATTACACTAATGTAGAAATATAGTACTAAAAAAGTTAAGTTTAATATTGAATTAAATACTCTTTAAGGTCGTTAATTGCGTAGACTTCACATCAGAGAGTCGAAATATCAGTACTGTTATAAAAAGATTTGTAAAAAATCCATTAAAAATTATTATTTGGTATATTTTTTCAAGAGGTTTTCATTAAAATAAGCCAATAAGACATAAAGATCTGCAATAAAAAGAATTTTAAGTTTCTAGACATAAGCTTTGTCCAAATAACATAAATAATTATCAGTAAATTAGTTGTTTATCTGATAACAAAAGTCTTAAATCCTCATTAAACTTTTGAAAATTTTGCAGATAGTGTGTTAAAATGAGGCGGCGAAATACTTTGGTCTGCTATTTGAAGCAGCTGCCAAAACTTTACTCTGATAAATTAAGATACCTGCAGCTAATACATAAGTCGTGTTACATTACGTACATGCAATATAAACTTACTTGTAGTGCAATATATACTTTGCAATATAACAATACTTTATTTTAGGACCGAATAAATGTTTCAATACTCTTGTGAGATTTTTTATTTATTCATAAACTACTCACTGTAGAATACACATCTGTAATAGGCATGAAACACTGAAATGTTAAGTTATTTTTTTTTAGTTACGTATGGATTAAAGTCATGTCTGCCTTAGGCTACAGTTTACTTTTAAAACATATTTTTAATCCTGGATTAAAGTATTATAAAGGCAAAATAACGTAAAATTAGTAACAAAACACCATAACATGAGGTCTAGGACCAAACCAAAACCGGAGGCGGCTTCCGTTCCCCTCTCTATACCATCACCTTCCTGTTTCGTTGTTTCTTATGACATGCTACGATACTAGAGGGAACGCCGACATTGATTTTCTAGTTAGTATTCCACTTTCGCTCGCGCAGGTGTGATGTGCTGTTTATACTCTTCACTTCTGCGCAATAACAACGCTAAGATCATTTTCTGCAGTCCGGACATCAGGCTGTTCGTGTATAAACTCATATGTTTTTGAGTGGCAGTCCATGGCCTCACGTTCTGCATTGTGAATGCTTATGTATTACGACCTGGTGAAGAGGGTAGATTTCAACCGTCGAAATGTAGTGTCAAATATTTTATGAAGTAAAACGTTGGCAAATGTTTTAAAATCGTGTTTTCATTTCATAAAAGTTTGCTTGATTTATTACAAAAAAACTTAATTATTTCAAAAACATTACTTCAAGTCATTAAACGAGTGTCATCTCACTACATCCTTTGATGTAATTTTATAACTATTCAGTCAATAGAACTCTGGTGATTTTTTTTCCAACGTACGTGCATCAACCACGTACCCAGGGATCAACACATGTAGAATCCAAGGGATCAAAAAATTGAATATTTTGCTATTTTTTGCATAATTATGATAGTAAAAAAATTTCAATAACTAAAAAATTATTTAGTGTTTAAGTCTCTCAAAGACTTTATTATCTTAAACGATTATTAGATACATTATATAAAATTTTTATAATGGAACAACGTAGGAGTACGCCACACTACGTGTCATGTAACTGGCTTCACTAAGGTAGCATGCACAATTTTAAATCTATAGCTTATTTCATTCGCAAGATGTCCCGCGGATGGATAGACAAACAGGCGGTTATACAGAAAGGAATCTTTTTCATCCCTCGAGCAGGTAAAAGGCAAACTGTGACAGGCCTCAATGAAACTCAAATGCAGTTGTTACACAATCATCATAAAAACTCATTTATCTTTATTTAGATATGAAGTTTCATGCAAAATTCAAAGCTTAGTGATGAAAACTTTCTCAATAGCCTACCTTCACTTACATTCACGAGTTTGTTCACAAGTTAGATATCATAGCAGTGTTAAAATAACTAGGGAGGGTACTACAACGCAAGAGGGCGCTGAAATCAAATCTTGTCATAGACTTTTAATATGAACTTTCCTCTGTATTATTATTTCTTTTAAGTATATGAATAAAAGTAACACATTTTCAAATCTGATATGATTGTATTTATTTTCTCTGCAATTTATGTATTTGAGATACAGTGCGGACAAACAGGCAGATACACAAAAATGTTAATTTTCCAGCCTCTCAAATGATAGACTTTGATTACGGTCAATCGAAAAGTTATATATTTTGGAATAAAATTTGAAAATTTATTAAGTTAGCTCAGCTTCAAAATAAATTTTCAGAATTTGAGATGTATAAATTTCAAATTTTAATTTAAATACTGAACATATATTTTTTTGTGGATTGAGATCACCCACAAGGTGCAATGACATTCAGTATAAACACTTCCTAATTGTTATATTTATAGTAATGTACTCAATCATATAGCATGTGTTACGATATAAATAAGGCCGTGGTGATGTAGGCAAACTGTCTGTGACAGGGCCATCCATTACACAAGACCGTCCATTCACACGCTCTTAACTAACTGCGAGCTTCGCCACATACAGTTACGGCTCATTGCGTGTAGTTTCTCGCATAATTATATTTCGTAGAAATGTAAAAATAATATAATAGTGCCTTCATTTTGTGATACAAAAAAATGCACTTTCCATTTATTACTCTCTTAATCTTAAAATTAGATGAAGCTATGACGCAAAATTTAACTATCCCAGGTGTTGAAAACATAGCAATTATGTTCTTATGTTTTATACCGTTTATTCTTACATATACCGGAGAAAATGTTGAATCTTAAGCTTATGCTTCTTCTACAATACATCAAAAATATTGAGTTGACAATCCTGCGGCTCTGATAAAATCTTGTGAGTCCAACACAATACGTAGCTCTGGAGAAATCATTCAGAAGTAAAATAATAGTTTGATGAATAATTTTCTTCGTTTAAAATTTATTGAACTCAAATAACTTGTTTATTTTAATATTTATCTTCCAAACAAACAAAATGATTACATTTTTCTACCAAAACAAAAAAACAATAAAACGCATATCAAGACCTAGAATACCGAAGGAAATTTGGTAACAGCACTAAATCATATTTCTTGATAAATTTCTGCATATAAATTTTATTTGAAAACTTTAAACATCATTGTCTTACCTCTTCTATTATCCATTAATTTCATGTAATATTTAAATATTATTGAAATACGTTGAGTTCCAGCTAATGTTTTTAGTCTTGCGCATAAATACAATTATGATTTTTTTTAATTAAAGGAGAGGCCGATCCCCTTTTAAGCCTTATTCTGTCCGTCCTCATGGGCCACTGGCCTGTGCGAGGATCTTATCAAACAGAATAAGGGGGGGAGTCGATACAGTACAAGTTCAATGGTACTGATAAAAAGTGCAACGGTCACAGACAGGATTTGAACCTGCGCTATCTCTAACTCAGACCCAAAGTCCAACGTCTTATACCACTCGGCCATCGGCACTCCCAAATACGAGGTAGTGCATGATAAATACAAATTGAACAAATTGTCTTGAATAATGTGATAATTATAACAATACATAATTGTAGTTGGACCAGTAGTCGGTAAATTTTAAATCTAATTATATTTTAAAATTTGAAGTTGTGCAACAGAAAGCAAATTTATAAGGCCATAAATTAAAAATTGAACAATAGTCATGCATGAAATAAACTACACATTATTTTTCCCTTGTGCTTGTCGATAGAGTTTCTTAAAGTTTTTTCATATAATTATGATAATTAAAGTTTTATTTTGGCATTACACTTAATACAATCGAAACAGACGTTAAAAATATATTCAGTTTTAAAAGTGATTAGAAAAAGTTCCAACTTAATAACTATCCTAGGTCTATCAACTTCCTTTTCAGAATCGTATGAAGAATATCCGTCTTGAGAGTTAGAGTTTAGTTGAATCGAGATCAGATTAATATGAGTACTAAGTTCAGGATTCGAAACGACCTCACACCGACTAATTTAGATCGTGTCTACCAACACTCGATCACCGTCTCTGTCAACACGTGCAGAAAATACATTCAACGACTAGAAGAGTATCAGTAAACTTCAACCATGCAGAATAGGTTTTATTTCTCAAAGAAATGGGCTTGTATTTTTAAACAGATTAAATTTAAAACGCTTCAAGTATATTTGTTTGATTAGTTATTTTAGTTACGTCGCTGAGAGCCCGAGCTTTCTAATATAAGCTAACGTACGCACGTGAAGACAAAACATTGAACTACTAGAAGAGTATCAGTAACCTTCAGCAATGCAACATGAGTTTTATTTCTCAAACAAAACTCTTTTATCTCATATTTTAAAACAGATAAAATTTAAAACGTTAGAAGTATATGCTTGTTTGATTTTTATTTTGGTCGCGCAGCTGCCAGCCCAAACTTGCTAATGTAAGCCAAGAAACCAACTCCCCCCTGTTACGGCCCGGGTCTTAGTCCTTTATTTTATTTGTTTATTAGATATAGTTCATTTATGTTAGGTATAAATATATTTGTAATTAGTTTAGTATCTTACTGTTAGTTTATTATTGTATTGTTAGAGGGGAGAATTGTTGTCTTAGATATTACGGGTGACATCCCTAATATTTATGACAAGGTCGCCTAGAGGTGTGGAGTTCTTGGTTCTCATTGGCGTGGGAGGCGACAGAGCTTTCACTCCCATTGTTAGAGGTGGCCTTCCACGAACCAAGGGATGTTACCCCCAGGTTTATGGTCGGTAGGGTCGCTTCAGGGCGGGAGGGGCTGGCCCTCACGCCTCGTGGGAGCAAGAAAGAACCTTTACCTGGGACAAGGGCCCTAGAACGAGTGTCCTCTAGTCAGTTCTCCACTGTACTCCGGAGGCGTAGGGTAGAGAGCACACAGCTCTCTACATTACATATAGTTTAGGACAGCTAGCACCAGCTAGCTGTATTACAATACAGTCAGCTTATTCCACTTTTTGTATTAACATTTTAGTTTGAGTAAATACAAGTTCAGTTCGTTCAAAAACAAGTGTTTCCATTTCATATACATATTCCAGTACTCAAGGCCCGTCATGCGCGCCGCCAACATGGTCCTACAGAGCCGGATTACTTTATAGAACACTTTAGACAGCATAGTCCAATCGTACCCAGAATGTTTTATAGAACATTAGTGAACAGTGCATTATTTTCGTCAACATAGACTAACCAGTGTCAACAGTGCAACATCGGAGGACTTGGAACATAGTGACAGTGCCATCGACCAGTGGTGTTTCCAGTGACCAACAGTGGGATACCTAATTCGTCGTTCAAGTAAGTCCTTTCCAATTCCATATTACTTATTCCAGTTTTTCCTGATAGTTCAAGCAAGCTAACATGTCAGACGAATTAAGAAAATTTATTGCCAAGCGAGCAGGAATTAAATCTAAATTAACTCGATTTAGGACTTATGTTGATAGGATTGAACAATCTGAAGATCCTTCACAACTCGAAGACAGATTCAGTGTATTTAGGGATTGTTTGTCGGAATTTGAAGCAGTCCAATCAGAAATTGAATTAATAGACACCGACAGCAATCATGACGTTAGAAAGAGAGTCCTTTGAAGACTTATACTTTGAAAATTGTTGGCTAGGTCAAAGGCTCTCCTTCCCAAACAAAATTCATATCATACAAATTGTTCACGCCAAAATTCAGTTTCTGAACCCTCATCAGCAGTTACAAATTAAACTACCGACAATCAATCTGCCTACCTTCAGTGGGAGATACGAAGAATGGGTTCAATTTTACGAATTATTTAATTCAATCATAGAAGAAAACACGTCACTTTCACAAATCCAAAAGTTCCACTACTTAAAATCAACATTGCAAGGTCCCGCTCTCAACATAATAGAATCTTTTAGAATTGTCATCGTCAAAATTACGACACAGCCTGGATCTCTTTTGAAGAATAGATTTGACAAACAAGCGTGTTATTGTCAATAATCACGTGTCGTCACTGTTTGAAGTCAAAAAACTTGACAAGGAGTCCGGAGCAGCAATGAGAGATCTTTTAGATACGGTTAACAAACATTTGAGAGCACTCAAATGTCTTGGTCAACCAACCGACCAATGGGACACGCTCTTGGTTCACATGATCGTCCAAAAACTAGATCTGGCCACCTTCAAATTATGGGAAAACCAATTAATCACCACAACTTGCCCACGTTTCATCAGTTAACATCATTCCTAGAAAATAGGTGTAATATTTTAGAAGCTATTGATCTAAATAGACCTTTAAACAGTAACCACACGTTTTAAACAAAGTAGTAATAAATTTAATTTCAAACCATCAACAACTCAAAAAACCATCTAGTTCCATTGTTTCAGCAAACACACCATGTTGCCCCTTATGCAAAAAGGGTCATAAAATATATCAGTGTGGATAGTTTTCAAAATATGCCTGTATTATCCAGAACTACAATCAGTGAAAGATTTAGGTCTATGCATTAACTGTCTATCACATACACATATTATCAAAGACTGCAAGTCAAATGGTTTGCAAAACTTGCAGCAAAAAAAAACACAACACACTTTTACACCTTCAAAAGGACCACTCCAACAGCAAAAAAATTTAAAATTTTGAGTCAAGAAAAGGTCATCCTGCAGCCTTAACGTCTAATGTTACTGACAAACACATTCTCCTCTCAACAGCAGTAGTAGATATAGAGGATAATAATGGCGGGGACAACAGCGTGCAGAGTGTTGTTGGATTCGGCTTCACAGTCGAATTTCATTACAGAAAGGATGGTGAGAGCATTAAATTTGCAAAAGGTTACGCTCAAACATCCAAATCACTGGCATCGGAAATAGGCAGGCCTCCATCTCACACGTTGTCTATTGCACCATCCACTCACAACATAGTGCTTACAAAAACTACATTAAGCTGTCTCATTTTACCTAAAATAACTAACAATTTGCCCCACACTCAGATTGACACAAGCAATTGGAATATGCCCATCAACATATGACTCTAGCAGATTTTAATTTTAACTCACCAGGGCCAATAGACATGCTCATAGGAGCAGAGCTCTTTTTTAGTTTATTGTGTGTTGGACAGGTGAGACCACACAGATCGGCGCCAATTTTCCAAAAGACATCATTAGGTTGGGTCGCCTCTGGTAGGGTTGCTACTAGGAAACAACAACCAACCTTGACATGCAATTTATCTATAGATGATCAAGTAACAAGGCAAGTGCAACGTTTCTGGGAAAATTGAAGATTGTGACGTTTCACACATCCCCAGCCAGTCCAAACTACCACGTGGTGAACGGATGTACACAGATAGAAACAAACGTACAGGGATTCTACAGGCAAATATTGTAGTTAAACTTGCCATGTAGTTATGACATAAAATAGTCTAGGTGAGTCCAAGAAAACAGCTGAATCACGATTTAGTCTGGAAAGAAAATTAGAAAGAGATCCCAATCTACATGCAGCATATTCACAATTCATGAATGAATATGAAGCACTAGGGCATATGGAAGCGGTGGAACCCAACGTGAAGCCAGTTGGTCCAGTATATTACATTCCGCATCTACCTGTCGTTAGAGAAGACAGTTCAACAACGACGAAGCTCAGAGTTGTATTTGATGCTTCGGCCAAAACGAGCAGTGGTCGATCATTAAATGACTGTCTTTTAGTTGGTCCTACCATTCAGCAAGATGTCTTCTCAATCTTAGCAAGATTTCGATATCATACCTTCGTTATTAAGTGCAGATATAGAGAAAATGTACCGCCAGGTATACATTAATGAGAAAACTACTGGACTTTACAGCGCCATACTATGGAGACAAGGTAGAGATCAACCTCTAAAAGTCTATAGGTTTAAAAACTGTCACCTATGGTACAGCAGCAGCACCCTTCTTAGCAATCAGGACCCTCCATCAACTGGCCACAGATGAACGATCAACATATCCTATAGCCTCATCTATAGCGCTATCAGATTTCTATGTAGATGATCTTATGACAGGTGCAAAAACACTCGAGGACGCTAAAGTCATTCAAACACAAATGTCGCAAATGCTTAACTCAGGAGGATTTAATTTAAGAAAATGGAATTCAAATTCGAAGGAATTGTTGGAAACAATCCCAGATAAAAATAGAGCGAAACAAGAACAAAATAAACAGTACAAAGTGCTTGGTATGTGGTGGAACTCTGAGACCGACATGTTCCATTACGCATCTACTGAAAGAAAGCCACATGACAAGATATCAAAGCGTTCTGTTCTGTCAGAAATAGCCAGTTTATTCGATCCTTTAGGACTTGTAGGGCCTGCAGTTTTGAAATTACAAACTATTCATGCAAGAGTTGTGGGTAAGAGATCTGAGTTGGGATGAATCTCTTCCATGTGATCTTCATACATCGTGGCAGACACACCGACAAACAGCTCTCAATTTGAAACAACTTCAAATACAAAGGCACATCACAGTAGGTCACGCAATCAAAAAGAAATACATGGGTTTTGTGACGCCTCAGAAAAGGGCGTATGGAGCATGTGTGTACATACGAACAACCGATACTGACGGACGCGTGTCAACACAGTTATTATGCTCAAAATCTAGGGTATTCACCACTTCAAAAAAATGACCATTCCTAGATTGGAATTGTGTGCCGCGCTGCTACTATCGAAACTTGTAACTAAAGTATTGGATACTGGCATTAAAGTTGATGGATACACACTATGGACCGACTCCTCAATTAGTTCTGGCTTTGGATCACTTCATCAGCATCAAAATGGAAAATTTACGTGGCTATCGGGTGAAATTATTCAAGAATTGACGACTGAAAGATTGTTAGTTGGAGGCACGTAAGAACCAAAACGACAACCCAGCAGATCTGATATCAAGAGGTTTAAATCCGATTCAGATTATCGATAACAAATTATGGTGGCATGGCCCAGAATGGTTAATACAAAATTCTAGTGAATGGCCCCAAATTTGATTTGAGAAGAATTTCAGATGTACCAGAACAAAAACTGAATACCAACTACATTGGCGGTTTGTCAGCACTGAGCCACTAATAGATGTTGCAAAATGCTCATCTTTAAGCAAACTCACAAGAGTTACAGCGTATTGTCTTAGAGATTCATCAGCAACCTGAAGAATTCACATCATAAAACTTACAGGTCCATTAACTACAGAAGAGCTCAACCATGCACAAATCATCTCATCAGAGCAGAACAGGAACATTACATGAGAGAAGATTTATAATAGGCTCATGGAAGGAAAGAAGATTAGGAAAGACAGTCCATTGTGGAATCTTCAATCTTTTTTGGTCCCGAGAAAACTCATCAGAGTAGGCGGGAGATTAAAACATGCAGAAATCAAAATAGATCAAAAACATCCCATTGTTTTACCATACAAGTCACATCTAACAGAACTTATTTTTCGTCATGAGCACATCAGACTTCTGCATGCGGCACCTCAAACTGCTGCTTGCATCGTTGCGGCAACGATATTGGCCCCTTAATGGACGAAAATTTAGCAAGACGTACCACACACAGTTGCGTCAAGTGTTTTAAGGCTAATCCAAAAAACAACGCAACCTCAGATGGGTGACTTACCATCAGATCGAGTACGCCCATGTCGACCTTTCAGTAATACTGGCACTGTTATCAGCGGCCCAGTATTTATTAAAGCCTCAAAAAGACGAAACAGTCCTACATCGAAGGGATACATAGTGATATTTGTATGTCTTGCAACCAAAGCTGTACATTTAGAAGTAGTAACAGACATGACCAGTGAAGCATTTATAGCAGCATTCAAGAGATTTATTTCACGACGAGGAATTGTTACAAACATGTACTCGGACAATGGCACCAATTTCGTAGGCGCAGAGAGAGAGAGCTTCGAGAGCTTCAAGATCTGTTTACAAACGAAGAACATCAGAGAAGAATCGTCGAAGAATCAACCGCTCACCTCATTAAGTGGCACTTCCATTCCACCCCGATCCCCTCATTTCGGAGGCTTATGGGAAGCTGCTGTTCGGTCAGTGAAACATCATTTGAAACGAGTTGTAGCCAAACGCCTCACTCACCTTCGAGGAATGTTACACTACTTTAACAATGAATGAAGCTTGCTTGAACTCTCGTCCTCTCACTCCCCTTTCCACTGACCCAAATGACCTTTCACCATTGACCCTGGTCACTTTCTCACTGGTGATGCTTTAACCGCATTACCTGAACCGAACATTTGTTACATTCAATTAAACAGGTTGTCACATTGCAGAGGACACAGCAGATTGCGCAGCACTTTTGGACACGATGGTCCAAAGAATATCTGTCTCTCTTACAACAACGGCCAAAGTGGAGATCAGAAGCAGCCAACATCCAGCTCAATCAACTAGTTCTCCTGAAAGAAGACAACTTGTCCCCTCTCAAGTGGGTTACAGGTCGAGTGGTGGGCGGTCCATCCTGGAGCGGACAATAGGATCCGAGTCGCCACCGTAAAGACGTCGTGTCTGGCACCTTCAGGAGAGCAGTCAAAAAGCTATGTATCCTCCCCCTTAGAACCTAATACAGTGCAAGAGTGTAATGTGTAAAGCGAAGGTCAGTGTATTCGTGTATATAGTTAATCATACATTTAACATCATAGTGACCTCAAATACTCGTAGTTTAGTCCTGTTGTAGAGCATAGCTTAGTTTAAGTAGTAATTTTCAATTATAGTAGCGAAGTTCAAAAGACACATATCCAATTGTTTGTAGTTCTATTAAGTCGTGGGTATTCTACTCAATCGTGTCATCATTTCTAATTACAAACTGTCTATGTTTAATTGTGTATTAATAACAGATTGATTTATAGTTGAATATTTCATTGTATTTGTTTCAATTTCAATATTTTCATAATCTTTGTTGTTATTAACTCTGTGTAAAAAACTATAGTAAATGTAAATTAGATTTTCAAATTTAATTATCCTTGTTCTGCTAACTACCATGTTTAAGTTTTGTCTTGTACACATACATTTTATAGACTTTGATTAGTATTGTTCCATTGTTTAGTTTAATTGTTTCGTCCTGCACATGTTTCATTAGTAGAAATTTAGAATGTTTCATCACATAGCTTCAACAAATCAATTAGTTTTGAAATCAATATTTCAAGGCGGGGAGTATGTTACGGCCCGGTCTTAGTCCTTTATTTTATTTGTTTATTAGATATAGTTCATTTATGTTAGGTATAAATATATTTGTAATTAGTTTAGTATCTTACTGTTAGTTTTATTATTTGTATTGTTAGAGAGGTGAGAATTGTTTGTCTTAGATATTACGGGTGACATCCCTAATATTTATGACAAGGTCGCCTAGAGGTGTGGAGTTCTTGTTCTCAGGGCGTGGGAGGCGACAGAGCTTTCACTCCCATTGTTAGAGGGTGGCCTTCCACGAACCAAGGGATGTTACCCCAGGTTTATGGTAGGGTCGCTTCAGGGCGGGAGTGGGCTGGCCCTCACGCCTCGTGGGAGCAAGAAAGAACCTTTACCTGGGACAAGGGCCTAGAACGAGTGTCCTCTAGTCAGTTCTCCACTGTACTCCGGAGGCGTAGGGTCGAGAGCACACAGCTCTCTACATTACATATAGTTTAGGACAGCTAGCGCTAGCTAGCTGTATTACAATACAGTCCGCTTATTCCACTTTTTGTATTAACATTTTTAGTTTGAGTAAATACAAGTTCAGTTCGTTCAAAAAACAAGTGTTTCATTTCATATAAATATTTCCAGTATTCAAGGCCCGTCATGCGCGCCGCCAACACCCCCTCTGAATAACAAAAGAGAGATCATGTTCTCTTTGTCTATCAAGTTGCCGTGGCTGCTCGTGTTTAGCGAAGCTGCTATTCTTGGCCTGTGACAACGCCTCTACAATTACGCGGCTACTATAATCTTTCTGTATTACTGGAACTGAACAAACTAAACTTGCTACCTAGGCGTTTACAAGACTCATTCAATGGCTTTTGTATTTCATTGAAAATGTATGTATAGTACTGTACACCCTGTCACAAAAGTTGTATCCTTTAATAAGTGTTTAGCTCCATTTCTTTATTTATTGAGCGGATAAATTACAATTATGTATATTAAATTTGTTATTGCTTAAATTTATTGCTTGCAGTGCTTTTGTGTGTATGAATTACATACACATCCTAAACAATAATTAATAATGTTGATATAGTATATACATTTTAGTTTATAACGTTTTACCTTTTTCTATTATGTTTGTTATTGTAAGTAAATTTTATTATTATTGTTTATATTTGTTACATATTATCATGATATTAATTGGCATATAGGTCTAAAATAACCCTAAATTCGGGCTTAACAAATAAAAATGTTTCATAAAGATTCATCATTGTGACTTTTTATTTTATATAAATATACTTTAAACTAGTTATTATCTGCACTTTTTTTTGTGGCATTTGTATATTTCAGAAATTAAGTCTCAGTCATCGCAAATATAGGTATAATTTGTGTCCGACCTGTAAAGCCCATTTTATAAACAATTCCAAATAGCTTAATAATTTTGAAAAATATCATACCTTATAGTGTTTAACAATGTTTTTCAAACCCATGATCAATTGGAGTGCAATTTTGATGAAAACACATAAACTAGGAGAAAGAACGCGGACAAAGTAATTTTTATACAAACGTATGATAAGGAAATTAACTTATTATCTACAAGATCTATACATTATCTATAACACACACACATACACACATACACACACACACACACACACACACACACACACACACATTATAAATAATATATACAGTATATACAGAAAATGCGCTTAAATATTCTGGAACCTGTCAACTGGGCGTGGGTGAATCCTAAAGAGACAATGAACGAGTGGCCAGCGGATATATATGCTCACACAAAATATACGACGTAATATGTCATAACATGTGTAAGCTCTTGTCACTTGTGCATTTTATCATCGTTGATGCTAAAATTAATGTATATTTAATTGATGACATGTATAATACATTAGACAGACAGTTTTGGGACTTGGCAATTTCGTGGCTTTTACCGCTATACAATGCGTTTACATACGTCTATACAATACTATTAACTCTTAGTAACATGATTGTACTAAGTGTTAATTATCATGTTAACTTGTACAATCATGAGTTTCATAATTATGATTTTTAACCATAATTACAAAGTGAATCCAACAGAAAATGTCACGAATATAGCATTTAAAAGTACTTGAAATACGTTTGTTATCCAGGATAAAGCAATAGTACATTTCGAGATGGCGGCCGAAAGCAATTTTTATTTTACATTCAATTTTCTCCCGAATGTGGCATTAAACAATTTATTATTCCTGACTACGTATTTAAACAGTATATCTATTCCTGTATAAGCTGACATATAAAAATAGCATGACGAAATCGAATTTTAGGAATTAAGGGAGAATTAATCTGTTCATCATATTTTTCTAACTAACCACCCCCCCCCCCCGCCGCGGACACACCATTTCAAGTATACCATCCACCATAAAATACCTTACTAAATAAGTTCTACAACATTGTCACTGAAATTCGTTTTGTAAAATAATTGTGATGGAGGGCCTTACATCTGTTCGGTCTACCTTCTTCCATTATCCCTCAGATAGGAAACATTCATTATCCATGACGAGAACAGTCTGATCAGTCCTTGTCATTAGAGTAGACGAATTGGGCGATTTATCTTTACGTTTATCCTTAACTCAATTATTTGTATTCTTTCCTAAATTATGATCATAAAGTATCTTAATACTTATCATCACGTACTTGTAGTGTTTTCACATGAATAGATACGAATGATTTCTTACATCCACAATTTATTTGTAAGTATCAGAATCAGTGATTCCTTATATATGTGTATATATATATATATATATATATATATAAATTACTTTATACTTTCATGGTATTTTCTTTTAAAAGTTTGAGTTATACTGTATTATCGAGATAAATGAAATGAAAAAGCAACACCCACACTGTTTGTACTACATTAGGCTATATAAAAGCTTTATCTCTATATTTTTATATTTCAGGTCAAAATTCAGCGTGTTATCAATATCAGGTTTTCATATATGGTTTTAGCTAGATATGTTCGAAAATTGAGTTGTTACGGATTTACCTTTTATAAACATTGGTTATAGCTCAATGATTTAATTTTTTGGCATGTTTACATTACATGTGTATAAACACGTACTGCGGTATCAATGATATAAACATGCTTCTGGGCGTGTCTTTCAATACTGGCAACCATTCTCTGAACTAGGGCGCAATAGGGATCTTTGACCTGTGAATAAATACAGAGTCAATGGAATTGTTAAATTCGGTTTACAGGTCTTCCACCGGGTGAAATATTTTCCTTGTGCTTGTTCAAGAGTTATTATACCTTTCCTACCGATCAATATAGCTATTGGAGGAACGTTGTAACAAATATACGTGACAAATATAATGTGTTCATGTATACGTAGGTTCCATATAATGGTTCATTCAAACTGATTCGGTTTATTTTTGTACAGATCAACAACCGAATAACTCAAGTAACGGAGAGATTATCGTTAAAAGTATGTGAAATGCTGCAGACTCTCTCGTTTAAATGTATTATATTTTTTAATACTGATGTTAAACCGTAATTTTAATATAACTTTAAAAAGAAATTCCATGGAGAAAATAATTAAAAGAAAATTTGTCTTAAAATGAGAAAGGTTCTTTATTTTTGATACTATAACCTACAGCTAGTATACCCCGTTCATGATCCTCCATATATTATGTACATGATATCATAATGAGGAGTACATTGATTGTTTATAGGTTCAAAGCAACCAATAATTTTATCAGGTTTTGAATCTAATACTTTTAAGTTAGACCAGCAAGCTCCCCATTCCTCGTGCACATCAATAGAATAAGAGATAGATTATTTGTACCATATCAAATATCTCCCTAAAAAGAAGGAAACCTTGTTTGAATTTGCTCATTTGACACCTAGCATTACATCGTTCTACAACATGAAAAACTTTATTTAGTACGAGTAGTTTGTGTTTTAGTAGACCCTCGGTTATTACACAAATCCCTGTGTGAAACTTTTATGCTACATAATTAAATACAAATTGACCTAAAACTATAAAATATAAGGGTTTTCACAAAAATTGAACCATACAGAGCATTTATTTAACGTGTATTTCTTGTTCACTAGTTTATATATTCCTGACTGTGTAAGGTCAGTGATTAACGTAGCGAATAATAGCGACATTCGGCAACTTAAATAATGGAGCATTTGCTTATGTTATATTTGGCAAGAATGTGATATAAATTAACAAAATTTAGCTTTTTCTCTATCATTGGTTACAAAAATAGTGTTAGAGGATGTTCTTACTGTTTGTTAACCTCAGTGTTTGGAGAATTCACTACCAGAGAGAACACCAGGACAGAGGTAATAGACGTTGCTTCATATCTCTATTATTGGTTACAAAAGTAGTGTTAGAGGATGTTCTTACTGTTTGTTAACCTCAGTGTTTGGAGAATTCACTACCAGAGAGAACACCAGGACAGAGGTAATAGACGTTGCTTCATATCATTTTACGGAGGTTGACTAAACGTACAAAATTCAATTGCATTCTATGAGCAAAATAAATTACTGAACAGTTTAAAATTAAAATGCACAAGTTGGATTCATAATAATAGAAGGTAACTTAATTTTACAAAGCAGTACAGCAATTTATAATACATAGAACTTATCTTATTAATTAAAATATAGAGTATTATCATTGTTTAAAAATTGTGATAAAAGAATATTATAATACATTTGAAAAATTTCTCATGAATATAATGTTTAATACCGCTCTTAAAATACTTACATATGTATGATTCACTGCGGCAATAAGTGCAAGTCTTATATATAATATGTTTCAAACAATGAAATCAGTAACGTCTAGGTCAGGCAGCGCGTGTGAATGAAATAGAGCATATGTCACATACAGAACATTAATATATCAAATCTTGCTTGATAGTTTCCCTTTCAAAATAATTAATTCGTTGTTTATGGAAATCAAACAACAAAATATGAAATTTTGAAGCAGGACAACACATCACCAGTAATAATGTGATCTGCTGTTTTTAAATAATACAAAACACTCTGCTGTAGGCAAACTCGGTTGTTTAGTAACTTTAAAAAGTAAACTCGTCGGCTATTATTAAAATAAAATGAGGCCGTATATTCATAGAATGCTGTCTGTAGTAAGTACTATATTACTGTGTGGTAATTCAAATAAATAGATTAACTGTTCATGAAACCAGAGAACACTGAAGATTTACTCACTTAGAACTAATTGTAAACACAACTTAATTGGATTTGGTATAAGTTTTAGTTTTATCGTTGTTCCTTCAAGCTCTAATTTCCGGATAAAACAATTACAGACCACGAGAGGACCAATATTATCTTCTGCACAAATGTCCTTTACGTTCAACTAATGCTGCTTATTACCTTAATAATTTGGGAAACCATTCCTGTTGTAGGCCGAAATCACTCAAGATTTTAATAAGCAATAAACAATGATCGAACCTCAGATGAATTTTATTGGTTACGATATTGCCACTGCTCAAAGGCAAAGATCTACATAATAATACACTAAAATTACATTACAAAATACATAAGTTGGCATTTGTATTGTAATATTTTCTTTGAGCTCATAAATGTTTATTAACGCCTTAAAATTATTGCTTGCATGTAAATTAAACATAGAATTTGTATTAATTTTGTTGGTGAGTAAGGAAATTATGTTTGTTATCATTAATATCATGTGTTTTTAAATGTTGTCAAACTATTATTTCATTTCATACAAAGACTATGTTTCAGTATACATTAATTTTAAGATGATATTTTTTATATTTCTCTTCAATTTCATTCATAACTAATGATATAACGTCTCTAAAACTGATAAATGCAAATGTTAATATTTTTTTAATGTATTGATGAATGTAGTTTCTAATCTAGGATTAAATTGGCATTCATGCTAATAAATAAAGCACTGAAGAAATGAGAGACAATAAATATTAAAGAATAACAAATAACAATGATTTGAGTAATTAAAAATGAAAATAAACGTTAAAAATATTGATTTTGAATCAAATATTAAATAATAAAATTGTATTTTTAATTATCCATTACATTTAACTAAATAATAAAAATAATAGCCTTGTTTTAATGGAAAATAATAATTATAAGCGGTTTAATTACGAACATTGCTTATAACAATACAACGCAATAACATCCGTCAAGTTGTCTTCACAATACTTGAGATGATTGCGTCCGATTTCTCAAGTGTAATAACTCTAGACTTACTAGCAGTAGCCCATCAAATTGGCTTTATTACTTGAATTATCAAACAAATTATAAATTATATAAATACTATCATCATTGCTAAGATTAATCAAATAAGAAACAACTAAAGGCAGGATTTTTCCGGACATTTGCCATCGTTCAGTGAAACAAGAAATCAGTAACACTACGTTTCGAGATCTTCAATCTGATCTCTTCTTCAGGTAAAGAACTAACCTAATACATAATTACAAACTAGGTTAAAATAAACAAATCTTACCAAAGCGTTGTGGCACGCCTAAGTCAGGAATCACAACCTACATGTTGTTTGTCAACTTCACTAACTCTATAAACATGTACTTAATAAAAAAACTATACAAAACACTAATCATTAAAACTTAACTACGGAATACAGGTCACAATACGTCTTCACTCGTCTACTAACCACCTACGACTGACCAGAGGGACTAGCCAATGGTAATCGTCACGGCTGGCTAAAACAAGATGGCGGAAATAAAAGGGAAGGGGGACAGGAATGGGCCCTTTCGTTATTATTGGTTCATGCGAGATGAACTTCTTAAAACCATATTGTGACTCCGCATTGGTTTATTACAAATATCTGATCCGTTTGATACTTTTGGTTTTCTCTTTAGTTCATTTTTTAGAATTGGCAACCAAAGCGGCCTAATCTCGACTGATGGTTGACTGATTGGTTGGTCTGCCAATTTACGGCCAATCACTGAACGATGGCAAATGTCCGGAAAAATCCTGTTTCCTTCACAATCTTTCCATCGTCAAAAATAACCTTCAAACAAAGAACTAAAAGGCAATATGTGAATTTTTATTTATGGACCTTTCATACTTTTAGAGGTACAAAATTAAGAAATACACTTAATAAAAATTAATAAAATAAATAACTACAAATTTACTAGCTATAATCAGTGCATCACCAACGTCGCAAACAGTTTTAAGATACAGAGTGGGATGAAAGACTAATCATTAGTATACGAGGTATCCTCAAGAACGAAATTATAAAACTGTTTTCACTTTAAGTTTACGGGTTTACAAACCATATCGTCTTGTATTAAGGTATTTTATGGAGGCACTTTGGTTTATTAAATAAGAATGTAGATTTTTCATCACGGATTTATTTTCTGAATTCAAAATAAGAAAAGTTTGTCTAGTAACTTGTTCCTAATCCTGGTTCTGTATAAAAAAAATATTTAATATATTTAATTATTCCTACATAATAAACGCTGGTGAAGTTATCTTGGATTGCACACTAATATTTAGAACATCTTCTCCCGTTACAGTTATTGAGAAAGTATGGTCTTCTGACAACGCGTCAACTGATTTCGTGTTTAAAAACGTTAAAAACTTTATTTAATATTAGTAATCTATTTAAATACTGTGAGAGCGGCAGTATAACTACTCAGGTGTATCTTCATGGCTCAAATTGTAATATGAACTAGTACAATAAGAATACAGTCCTTTTAAAATTGATCTTTTTAAATTTGTAAATATTTTGTTTGTAAAAAAGGTGTTTTACATTTTTACGGATCCATTTAATACATCTAGTCATGTTTAATAAATACAACAAAATAATACACATTAATCACGAGAGTAACTTAAGAATGTGTGTGTATCCAACCACATAGGTTTTCACCATATATCGTGTTTAGTTGTGGTGTTGCAGAATGTTACCACATGAACGACCACACCTTGTATTCCCCAGTTTTCCAATTAAACTCAGAGTCCCTTTGTAAACTGTAATAACGAAACAGACACAAACGTGGCTTTACGTTTTAGCAAGATACGTTTCTAATAATACCTACACATGTTTCTAATAATTGTTCATGCTCTTCCATTTGTACACACATACAATAAAATAATTGTCAATTACCCATTTTATATTGTAACGCCGATTAAAATATGATATAAGACATGTTTTAAGCTTGTATGAATAACATTTTGAAGACATATTATTAAAGCCAGTGCCAAATATGACTATATTTAACGTATAGTTAAAAGTATATTTTTTTAAATAGAAATAGGGATATATATATATATATATATTAACCAAGGACCCTAAGGAAACGTGGATTCGTTCCAGGAGTTTTTTTACGAGCACTATACTTTTAACTATACGTTTCAGTAAATATTAAGTATGCAGGGCTTGGTCTGTAACAAATTAGAGGTCTGTATCTGAATGGTTAAAGTGAGAATCGAAGCAACAAATGCTTTCTTTATCTCTATCTATTATCTCATGAGGAAAACAAATTAAATGGTTTAGATGGGCAGGTAAGAAGGCCACAAAGATTTCCAATAGACAATCAAACACATTAATTCCATTTATATTAAAAATAAGTTTTATCGGCCCATTAGTTTGGAACACAAGTGAAATGCAGTCGTGGTGTTGAACGAACTGCATGAATCACCGTACACATTTAATTCGCAAGAGCCCTTTACAATAATATCGGCACTCTTATGCTAATAGATGTACTAGTTGACAAAATGGCAGAACATAAATATGAAATACCGATCGAGTTAATACATTTACTTCACACACAACACATTCAGTAATATTTCGGAAACGAAGAACTAATTTTGATAGTATAATTACACAACCTGGTTTTTGTTAAAATTATAGAGCGATTTCCCTTAAAGAATGAATTAACTGTCAGCTGTGAGTTTCTGCGGTATTTGAAATAAAAGAGTAATTAAAAAGCTTAAATATTTAAAACGAAAACCTTCTTCTCAGGTTATACTTTTCTTAGCCTGGGCATATTTAAAACCAACCATCAAATTCAAATACGTAACTCTATATAAACTGTATATAATCAGTCAGCTAACCGTATACAGAATCTGAAAGTGGAGACTTATATTCACTTTATGTAGTTGTCTGGCGGTGATGTAACTAATATTTATGTGTCTGACGACTTCGCTGCGTTTTAACTGTATCAGGGTAGGGAAAAACATTAACAGAAACATGTTTTGTTTTTATTTACCCTTTCGATACCCTTCTACCTGGCCCTCCTTCAGTACTAGAGTTGCCGACGATTGATTTCTTTATCAGGAAAAACTCATGTATCGGTTTCAAGAAAACCCGGTTTTTATGAACTCTCAACTCCTCAATCTTCGGTCTTTTTGTTTTTAATATTCCAAACACTCTATAAAAAGTAGGCTTTATTAAATGCATTAAATAACAATGTGACTATCATGATTCCGACTGTCCTAGTCTGATCCAACTGAACTAAGTCTGTACTGAATCTATTTTACTTTTTATAAAAACAGGAAAGAGCACCAGAGCGTGTGTTTACATTGAGGGGTTGAGGAGAAGTGACCTGGCAGAGGAACTCAACCGGAAAAGGCTTCAGACTAACCCCAACATTACGGCTAACGCTAAACCATTGTCTTTTCTGGTATACTGTAAACATAAAAATCTGTAATGTCTACACTAACAGTTGTACCAGAAGTGAATTTCACTATCAATACCTAGTATAGGATATAATCTTTAAAAAACCAGGTCCAATTTGTATATATATATATATATATATATATATATTATATATATATATATAATATCTTCTTTTTGACTTCTTTGTTTGAATTATATTCCTAATTCGCAATTTTCCTTACCAAAAAGGTTTAAAAAAATATAATACTATACGAACTTGAACCAACGTTGTTAGTTTAATATATAGGTTACATAAGTTAATTTAAAATCGGTCGGTTATATATTAGATAACCTAACCTAAGATTTTCTTATATATATATATATATATATATATATATATATATATATAACTGATATAAATATGACAAGTTGTCTAGACTTCTCAAAAAAAAAACGAATGGAATGATTCTACAATGTGACTGAAATGACACACGCTCATTTTTAAAAAAATACACGGCTGAAATATTCTAGCGTATATTAAACTAACATTCAATTTTAGATTACCAGCATTTAACAACAAGATATTTTTAGTTATCAGCTGTTTCTGACATTTCCTTGTTATGCGTGTCACTTATACTGCAAGTACAAACTCTTCTATGAACATTTAAAATTAATACATAATATTACATCGTGACTTACTGACTTACTTTTATAAACGTTTCAGGAATTTAATTCTCTGAGCTTTACAACCATTAAATGTTACCGACCTCGATTAAGCAGTACCGTTTTATTTATAACGTTATTTCAGAGACACATTAATTACTATAATAACTTGTACTTTTATTCATTTGAAGAATAATGGGTGAATTGAATTACCTTTGTATGGTCTGATAAATAAACGACTTAAGAAACTGACGATCTAACAGTAAAACCAATATTGCAAGTGAATGAATGTTGCAACTTTGATTGCAGCGAGTACAGACACTGGTTGCTAACAATGTCACGTACTTCGTTCGCTGCATATGCAAGATGGTCGATTATTTTGTGTTCTTAAATATCAAATCTATATTCAGGAAGATTCTGCTAAAACTTCCTTACACTTCTCGACTGAGTTCACGGTTAATAAATAATTTAATAATCAAAGGTTACAAAGTAGTTAGTTGTATTATTTTTGTGTAATCTTCGAAATTTTAAGTTAAAAGTACTTAATTTTAATCACTACTAATAATTTGTTTAAAACAATACCTTGGTATAATACAAAGTGCCAAACAGTGTTTAGTAACATCACGTAGAAGTACGTACATGACGTAGGTAATTTAAGTTATACTCATTAATTTTACATAAAATTTATATCATCAGGGTTCTTGCTTTTAATTTATTGATGTTTAATAATAAATTACACTTATATCAGGTTACTCTTTACTAATTTTAAACTAATTTCCAGTATGCAGTATCCAGTATCCAATTTTTTACTGCATATTTCCAGTACGCAGTAAACAAAGTTTTGTCTACTGGTTAATCAAAATACGTGTTAGTTACTCAAAAGTATCTTTTAATTATCTCTCGTTTTATTTTTAATACAGCAAAATACTATTTCTGCTGGTAAAAATACATAGTATGGCAATCTCATTAAAATAAATGTGCAATGTTCTTATTAGATCATGAGTTATAAGACAGAACGCTATCAAAAGTATAATGTAACGAAATAATTAGATAATATTGTGACTAATAACTGAAAATAAGGTCATTCACCTTCGTCGATAACTCCAACCCAGTTGGTTAATTGCGTCATGAGGTGACATGTGTTTTGAAGGTTTACTATTCCTTCACCATCAGGCCGGTCGTTGCCATGTTGATGAAATGGGTTCGTCAATAGACTTAAAAGTACAAACCACTCCAAAACAGAACAAACACAAACAGTGATTGCTCATGCAGACCGTAGCACAGCGACGGCAACCTGCAGGTGGACATGAGTCTTTTCACTAAAAACAAGCCTGGCGCTACCCATCAGGAATACATATTACAAGAGTACTCGCTTAGTACAAGAGTTATTCACTGTAGATTTTTAAATGTGGAATAACTTCTTTGTCTTTTTATATTAAGCTAGAATAAACAACCGCAGTAACAAATCACGTCTGACACTTACAAGATGTGTTTATCTATTCTTTCAATAGCGTTTCTTTTAATTTTTTATGACTAATATTTTAATAGGATAAAAATTATAATGCAAAAATACGTCATCAGTCACGGTCGTTTGATATTTCCTAAATATTAACAATTGATTTTTAACTTTAAGTTAAGTTTGTTCGTATGGTTAGTTGATTTTGTTGAATAAAATATGTTTAAGTTGAAATTTTATATTATTTGTATGAATTAATTTTCAAGGTCAAAATAACACATAATCAACGTAATAAATGTTGTAGAATGTATACAATATTCTATTAAGATTGAGTTTGATAAAACTAAGATAGTTTTTAAACAATCTACTGTACCTCCAAATTGGGTTTATACATACTGTACTATACATTTAAACAATCTTTAAATTTGAAGATTTAAAAAAAACATAATATTTATTTATATTTCTTTTGCTGCACCTTTAAATATAATATCAATGGATATATGAACGTAAATAAAAATAAAAATGGAGCTTGAATCTAACAAATTTAAATAAGATTTCATAATTTGTACATCAATATTACTAGTTTATTAGAAAACTTTTGATGTTTGGTTGAAAGTATCAAATTTATTATATTTTAATAAAATATAGAGAAAATAAATACAATACTATTTTTTCTCAATATTAAGGAAGAAAACATCTCTGTTAATGTGCTTGAGTTAGTATTTGTCTTATATTATCTGCAACTACCAAAATGTAAAAGACTATTTGGATTATTTATGCACTCGAATTCCAAGGCTTGAAGATTTTGACTTGATTTCAATTGAATGCATATAACAGAGTGTATTGATGGTAAACTACGACTAACCTTTGTATTCTGGCCACGGTTTTAATTTACTCGTAAAGTATACACGCCGGTGATATCCAGAATATAGTCTATGATTCTAGGTTATGAGGAAAGTGCATTCCATTTCTGAAATTCTATTTTTTATTTTCATACTAGAACCTAAAATTGTCTAATAATTTCTAAATTAAAACTTTTTACATCTTTCCTGTAAATTAGCACTACTTGAAAGCTATCGCAAATGTTTACTACTGAGGAATTTTGTTTGTTTATTTTAATACTCTATTAAGATATCAACACTGGTTTACATACCAACGTGTATGTTTAATATGTATCTATGGTTGTTCCTGATTCGTACGTTAAGGCTAACAAAATTTTCTAAATAACCATTGTTGATATCACATTTATAGTTTTGTTAAATTTTTTATGAATTATATTTAATTAGTAATTACAAAAATGCGAAAACGTGATTTCTGACATATTTCACCTTAACATGTAGATATTATAAAATCCCCTTTTGCCAAGAATTGAATTGAAGTTTTTCTTTACTGTTAATTAATATTTTGCAATTATTTAGTACAAGTAACGATATGCTATGATAACTATTATTTACGTTTACGTTGCTTGTAACATACGAGTAGCCAACTTGTCTAAACAGGCTCCAATACTTGGATCCCAAGAGATTCTCATGTAACCATAAGATCAATCAATGATGGTAATTGTAAATTTTGAATATTCTCATTTCGTAAGATTTCGACGAATCAGACCCAACATTTCATGGACTCCAAGTCATGACCTTTATAGTTATTGACTGTTCTGCTCAAGGAACATCAGAGATGTTTCTCGGGAGGAATCCAAGTGGGTATTCAACCATACTGTCTCTTTGTACCAACCTTGGAGCCTTTTGGAACCTTACGAACAAGGGTACCATCATGGTATTATGTGACTCGGGATGGCGAGATATTTTTAGGCATACGTGAGATTAGTATTGTTTGTTGGGAGAAGGTTTTTAACTCCCCAATCGAACTCATTTTCCTGCACTAGACTCAGATATCAAACAGGTTTGTTACCATCACTAATATTTAACAAATATTTAAAAACTATTTATTTAGTTTGACAGTTGGAGAATAAAACATATTCCTGTTCTCTAAACGGAGAGTTTTAGTTTTGTAATTTATACAACGTTAAATGTTCAAAATTATTTTATGTTTCCATATAAACTAATAATAACTGTAAATAAAAGTTAGGCCTGGCTCATGTATTTTTTATCCCGGTGACAAATCTGTAGTCCTTCCCTCTTATCAGTGTGAATAAAACAGAAGGTTACACATTGGGTAGCAGAAATGACGACGCGGCAGTTCTGCTGTCGACTGTTGATGTGCAGTCGTCCACTGCCACTACAATCTGCGGTTATTTTACCGTCGCCATCCAGGCAGGGGCTTACATAACAAAATGCATTACTCGGCGGTTTTTTGCCGCTCCTAGGTTCCACCTAGCTAACGTGCTGTCACTAAAACAAAATCCTAATTCTTTAACTAACTGAAAATATTAGCGTACTTAGTAACTGCTTACATATTTAGTGTTTTTGTTACTTTGTTTAGTTAGGTTCTGATGACCAGTTTTGTGGAATAACACGTCGGACATCTCCAAAAATAAGGATGCAACCAGAAGTTCTTTAAAAGTGTGTCTTAGAAACGACTTTGGTGATATGATCAACAAGTAAAGTAATTTCAAATAATTTTGGAAATAAACTGAACTATAGAAAACAATATTTTGATGTGTGTAGATTATAGAAACATTTACTCGTTCAACTCGTAACTCTAATTTAATACCCGTTTTGGCATCTATTTTTAAAATTACCTAGATTGATTTACTACAGTAAGTTTTTGGAGAAGTGTAATATATATAAATATATATTTATAAATATAATATATATATCCAACATGGCATTTTCTTTAGTTTTATGTAATGTATTTAATAACTGAGTAGGACTACCTGTTATGCATAGGATACCAATGGGATATCATCACTTTTAAAATAAATAAAGAGAACAGAGAATGTAAAGCACATTTTTCTTTACTTTCTTAAGATAAAAACTATCTACAAAATAATAAATTATGACAAACCTAACTGAAAGCAGAAGAATAACATATATTACACATCAGAGAGCATCTTTAGTTGGCTGTCATTACACGCAACCTCCTAAAAGAATTTTATTCTTTACAGCAACTGAAAACCACCTGCAATACCACTGTTAAATGATCGATGCTTTATTTTGCAGCTCAATGTTTAAGCAAGTCAATTTTCTTTAGCAGCGACGTGACGGTGCAATTATCGCCGCGGCACTGTAATGGGCCAGGCGTGAATACACATTGAGCGGAAAAATTACCACCAGTTGTCAGATGAATGAATTCTTTTAGGGTACTGCAATTACAGGCCGTATGCTAAAACATGCTCTTTGTTATGTAGTATTTTCTTTAAAATGTTTTATACTTTATATTTAGTATTTAGTATACTTTATTTTATATTTAGTTATTCGTTCTAATGTTAACATACTTAAAACTGTGATTTAATTGTATGCAGCTTGTAAAAACAAGTAATTGCTCTATTGTTGTAAATATTATTTTAGAGTACCAAATCAATAATTTTAATTTAATTCCCTTTATTCAGAAACGAGTAACAAGTTTTAAAGCTCACTCCAAATTTTCAATTTCAAAATTAATGCAAATTTGGAGAGTTTAAAAATAGCTCACAATGTAATTCTTGTAAAAAACGTCTTCTTAAAAAAGCAAAACTTAATGGCAATGATCAAAATGTATTCCAAAACAGGTATTATTTAGTTATGAGTTGAGATAGGGAACTATCCTATTATGTAGACACAATGTATTTTAAGTTATTATTTAATAGAGTTCAGTTTATTCCCCAAATGCCGATTTGTAATTGCCTCTTTACCAAAGACGTATCTAAAACACATTTCAAGAAGCTACTTGATCCTTACGAATGCCCAAAGTGGTATTCCACAAAGCTAGTCGTGTAAACAAACTATATTTATTAAACTTCATAACTAAAGGACTAAAGGCGTAAGCATTTAGTTGTCTATAAACAATACACCCATTTCGTAAAGCAATTATTACCTGAGTATTATAAGTTTCTTAAAGGAATTAAGCAAGGAGATTTTTTGCGACGGCATTATGACGGCTAGAATGAGGCTAGGGAAAAGATCGTTAAGTATGTAGACGTGCAATTGGTTATGTACGCCACTGTCTGGTCGGTGACAAGTGACAGTGGGCGGCTGCACATCGACCGCCGTCGGCATTTCTACTGCCCAATGTGTAACCTTCCGTTTACTTCTTCATACACTGATTGAGAGGCGGCATTGGTGAATTTGGTGATCGGACGATCGATGAAAAATTCCGCGCCATGCGTTAAATCGAAGCAGCCATGATTAGCGTGTGCCACTGTATTTCTGAGGCATCCTCTATGATCATGTAGATACATGTCTGGCGTACGCTCAGTCAACCCAGGAATCACATTTATTACTTTAGTGTAAATAACATACGTTAGTCACAGCTAACCCTTGTTCAGCGAGACACTATGAGATTTAGAGTTTCAGATCCTACAATTACCATCATGTTTTTTTTCCCAAAGGACAGAAAGCTTAGAAATTGCACGGAGTCCTTAAATAATCTCTGCGCTACTACCGAAGTGACAGGATATTCTAGATGGCTAGTTTGGGGGTAGGTGGCGCACCTGTCAAGATCCATGGGGATGAATTCTTGGCCATTAATATCAGTTATATCCCGCTGGAAGAAGTGAACGCCAGCTCTGAACCAGCCTCTCCAGTTAAATCAGGCAGGAAGTGGCTCGCTCTTACGTCTAGGCTAGCAAGACTTTTGACACTTCAGGAATTCCATCCAACTCCGAGAGTAGATTTGACCTATCGATATGCTCTTGTACTCCAAAATCTCGACATTTCAGTTACTGATATATCACACACCCGGACACCTTTAATGTTGTCCAGATTTAAAGGACACATCTTTTTTTGCTCAACTGGAAGATATAAACCAGCCAGAAGTGAACCGTCTTGGTATCGAAATAGACCGTATGATTATTGGAGAACTTCCAGTAATTTAATTAATAGACCAACCTATTATTTTCAACAATGTTTACAGCCTATTTATTACACGCAATAGAAGGTGCATTATACTTATAATAAAATATGTTTATATGTAGTAAATATTATTAAAGATAGAAAACTTTCAACAGAACAACTCTAAGAAACAGAATATTTTATACCTTAGCTTGTCTTTATTTAAAATACTGCACAAAATATCTAGGATTTATTACATAAATAAACTTTCGTATGTAACTGCATCCTTGTTATAGTGCTTCTATTTATATTCTATTCAGTGACTAATAACTAAATCTATTGCGTGTTACTAAATTTTCATGTATATTATTCTACAGTGCAACTGCAACTCCCCTGCTATAAAATATTCTCAGCTAAAGAACTTAGGCACTAATTGTATTTCTTGGTAGAGTTCTTAACTGTAATTATTCACGGGGAATGGAGACTTGTGGCAGCTTCTTTGTTACAGTCTCTCTAAAGTAACATCTTCACCCTCGCTTTGACTGAGCATTTCACAACACAGACATTGTTTTAATAAAAAAAACATCATTCTAATGGATTTACTAAAACCAGTATAATTATTTACGTTTACGTTTTTTTACAATATAATCGAATAATTGAAATACAACTTATTTTCATTAATTCAAAATTAAATTATAAATACTTTTTTTTTAATCTCACCAAATATCTCTTTACATAATCAATATATCAATATTAAATGTTGCTTTTTTGCTCTATGTTGCAGCTTTTTAACCAAAACTGAAAACTATAATGTGACGAATATCCGAATTGGAAACACTTCTACACATTTAAATAACATCATTTTATTGGATATATTGCGAATTAGTTGATATTATTTTAATAATACCGGGTAGTATATAGCAAGATATCATTAAACCTTGATATCTGGTTAAGGTAATATCAAAGCAGTATCAAAGGTTATGTTGTAAACCTTTACAGATTTAAATCAACTACATCAAAATAAATTAGGCTATATAGCTGTGCTTTTGACTATTTATCTATTAAAAACGAAAAATGTGTACGTGATAATGTAGTATAATGTTCTTAAATCGATGACAAATATTTTTCGCTAAGAACGCTGATTTATGTTCAAAAAACTATACCCTGTAAAATAATTTCTTGTGAACTGAACCCCTAAATTAGTGGCTTTGCGTGATTCTGGCTAACATCCAAAAGGAAGCCCATCCTTAACTTATAATATTTTAGGATCTAGGATCTACCTTCTATTCTTGCACTTAGTAAAATTTAATTTCCTAATGTAACGTTTTAAGTAGTGTGGCGTACTAATAAAACCTTTTGTTACTTCACTGAAAATACTTCCGGAACATCTTAGCTCTCTAGTTAACTGGTCATTTTAAACTTTGTAGTCAATAAATACCACTTCGATAAATACCACTTTTTCAATTTCAGATTACGAGTAAAAAATATCAATATGGCCTCAACTTAGGTACATACAGATTTGTATTTTTATTTATTTGAATTGATTTATCAGCTATTTTAACTCCCTGGCAATCTTTTATTCTTGACTAAAGTAACATTTTTATAGGTTAATCCACTGGAACATTTTATCTTGAGGTGTATTAATTCCTCAAGGCCCTCTCAACACAGTGAATATTTTTCTTGTTGAACTTATGATAATATTCAAATCCTGGCCTAACTTAAAATATGAATCAAACGAACAAACTCCTCGATTAATTAAACTCCCTATTCACCTAATTCCTACTTCTATTCCTAATTCAATTTCTTTGTGTTTAGTGAACACTAACCTCTGTTAGATCCAATCTCCACCACCCTCAACTCCTGGTCCTAACAATTTAACCCTTTGTTAAACTTACCTCGTTGGTTAACTCAATCCCATGGTCACCATGATGGTCTTTTGGAAACTCTAAATCTACCGATATACTACATCCATGAAACCTTAACAATCTGGTTTATTACTTATTGTACCTCCTCGTGAGTTACAAGAGGACTTACCATTTAATCTCCTGGTACATTTAAATTCATGGTGAAATGACTTACTAGCAAAATATATTTGAGGTAACCTTATATAGTTGAAACTTCTGCTAATCTTAACCCGCCTTGCTAAGTGGACCCCTTCATTAAATTAATCATTTGGTCTAATCACTTAACCAAGTTAATCTCGTAACTGTGTCAATTTGATATCTGGTTAACTCCATATTCTATACAATATCCATACGTTTAATTTTAAGATATCCCTTCCGCCATGGTGGGAGAAACAAACATTTCATGCATGGTTGTTATCTCAAAATATGAAACTAAAGATATATTATTAGTTGTAAACGTTAATTGGTATAAAACTAATTGTATGATTACTCTGAGGCTTTTATGGTAATAAAATAAATTTAAATAGTAAAACATAATAAAACTAGTATTTATTTCTGAGGTACATTTTGATCTCTTTAATATAATTATCTAAAAAAATAATAATAGGTTATAAGAAGTTCATCTCGCATGAACGAATAATAACGACAGGGTCCATTCCTGTCCCCCTTCCCTTTTATTTCCGCCATCTTGTTTTAGCCAGTCGTGACGATTACCATTGGCTAGTCCCTCTGGTCAGTCGTAGGTGGTTATTAGACGAGTGAAGACGTATTGTGACCTGTATTCCGTAGTTCTCTGTTTTAATGATTAGTGTTTTGTATAGTTGTTTATTAAGTACATGTTTATAGAGTTAGTGAATTTGACAAACAACATGTAGGTTGTGATTCCTGACTTAGGCGTGCCACAACGCTTTGGTAAGATTTGTTTATTTTAACCTAGTTTGTAATTATGTATTAGGTTAGTTCTTTACCTGAAGAAGAGATCAGATTGCAGATCTCGAAACGTAGTGTTACTGATTTCTTGTTTCACTGAACGATGGCAAATGTCCGGAAAATCCTGTTTCTTTCACAATCCTTCCATCGTCAAAAATAACCTTCAAACAAAGAATAGGTTATACTTCGAGACCACAATGTTTAATAATTCAAAAGTGAAATATAATAACAAAGTGAATTTGGAGGCTACATGTATAATATTATATAAATATTTAATTTTATCTCTGTGTGCGTTTTACTGTGTTTGTTGAATTAACTGAGAATTTTTAATCTCCTTTTCACTTTGCTCTACAACGTTCTGCGATATATCCATTTTGGAACTAGGAAATTGTATCGGCTGCCAAACACATAAAACGTAAGTGATAACAATTAAACATGTATTGTAATTACAGTTTTGAAATTTCTTAGTTTAAACAAAATATAAAAGCCTTCTAAATATAGTTAATTAGTTAATAAAAATCACATGCAAATGGAAATGTAGAATAGCCACCATCTTGAAGCATTTTGTTGATCAGTTCTGCCTAACTTATCCAAATCAGTATTACTACTATCTTCGTGTACTAAAGTTTAAACTCGGTCTGTACGGTATCTTTAATTAAAATAATATAAATTATATATACATAGTTTGTTTTAAAATTTCTAGAAAGAACTTAACTGCAGTACATAAAATCCGCAACCTTTACACATTGTAAATTCCTGTTAACTACGTTATTATCTAATAATCATCACATGCTTAAACTGGAAGACGCCCACGGAGAGTTTTATTGAAATCGTTAATACAACTGTCATAATATATCAATTTAAAAGTCATTATTATTATTATTATATAATGGCGCAAATCACACTTCGTAAGCTGTATTTACTAAACAATCCGGAGCTTAGGAAGTATGTTCAATATCTAACCTTTAAACGGCCGCCATATTTTATAAACTAAATTTAGAATCACTCTATCTCAAAATAGAATACTTTGATTATTTAAGAGATTTTCCAATTTAATTAGAATAATATTTTGTGCTATCTCTCTATTATTAAATAAGTTGGTACATAAATATTGTCCTTCGTATCTTAACAGATTTTAATGTTTTATGTGTAATTTTAAATAATACTTATTGTGAATGGATTTATTTTGTTAGTAAAGAATTATTTAACACTAGATCTCCACCCCAGTTTAATTTAGATCTTAAATGTCATTAAAATGGGGCTAAGTAATTGTTTCATTCTCAGATGTTTTAAATATAGTGTATGGTAAGGTAAACAATAACACTCTCACATTCTAGCAACAGCTACAACTAAATACAAACTCTGTAAAACTAGATGATTATCAAAGAGTAATTTAATTACGACTTTATAATATGTGTGAAATATTACAGTCAAATATTCGTGTTGGGGATCTGTTTTGATATCTAGTTTAAATTTGGGGTCACTTAAGGCTATTGTAATAAAAACTTTCAATTTCGAGCAAAGAATACAATAGTTTAACTGCTAACTTATCAGAAATATTTATTTTTAATTGTTTAAAAGTTGTAATAGTTTAATTCTATATTTTTGTTGCAATTACAAGTATTTTTTTTCTTGGATATTGCTTTGAAGGTAGGTACAACAGTTAAATTCCCTTCTAGGAATCAATATAACGTACTTATATAGAAAGCCTAGTTAGACGTAACTAATTTATAGGTGAAGTATGTAAACCCATATTGTTACTACCAAACAACCTGTTATCACTAAATTATCTAAAGAATAGTTGGAAACTGAGTAAACTGTTTTGACAGCTTTACAGCTTTGGTGATTATAACAAGGCTTTGAGAGTTTTATAACTGGATGTAGGTCGTAAACCAATCATAACAGCGGCCTTTGTTTATTTGTTTGTGGAATAAAATTCTTAGCACTCGTACGATAGCGTGAGCCTCAATAACATTAGGTCTATTTATTTATTGTATTCAGCACCATTTCAGCAGATTGTGTGTATTATGAAATGTTTACTTCCGAATAAGACTAGTAGAAAATTTTTAATGACTATGTAGTCACTAAACTACATATTTTTTCAACGCATAGGATTCTTTTATAAATTAATTTTCACCATAGAAATATACACATTTTAGAAAAATACATACAGTTCTGACTGAGTTATAAGATAAAGGTAGATTCGATCCAATTCAAAAGTGAATATACCTATATGATTATAAAGGTATCTTAAAAATATTGCGAGCATCGAATTTCACAGTTACATAGCTTATGGAAGAGTAGAGATTTTTCTATAGAATTATAAATTAAGACTTCTTGTCCTACTCAATAAAAATTATAGCGTTGACGGGAATGGCAAAGTGTTCACGCCGCTATTGAACTGATCAGATAAAGTTATTGGTTATTGACAAAGGCGGCATATATCCTATTCTAATACAAGGATATAATAGGTAGGTAGGTACAAGTGATCTCTTTCAAGGTAAAGGTAATTCTTCCAAAATATGGTTTAGGATAGAAATGGAAAGGAACAGTTTCGGTATTTATTGTGGGAATAGATAAAATCTAAAATTTACTCTGTGATATTGTGTATTGATGATAGAGTTTAAAATGGTTATGTGAAACTATTTATTTTTAAATGCTAGTAGGTGTGATGAGGATAGTACAACATTACAAGATATTCTATGACCTGAACATAATATAGCTCCTACACTATAACTTAGAGTGGTTCATTGTAAGGCGATTTTCCACAATAAAATCCATAGTGGTTTTTATTGGTGTACTGTTCATCACACTTTTAATTTCAACCGGCGTGAGGGGTGGTACCGGATTCAAATGAATCATAATTATCACTCTCCGTAATTAAACTAAAATTAAATATTCCAAAATAATAGACAAGTGATATTATTAAGTTCAATTTTTAGTAAATGTTCTTTTCTAGTTTCACTTCACCAATTTTTGTTAATTGCGCACCCTTTATCTACATCTCCACAACGTGTCTCTCTGACAGATTGACCATCAATTGGTATATAAATATATTATTATATATAGAAAATATATATATATATTAAATAAATACTATATATATATATATAAATTTAAAATACCCATAACGATATTCTAAAACTAAATATTGGTCCATTATATTAAAGCAAAACAAAAGCCTTTTTTTTTTTTTATCAATAATCTTCCAAAATATGGAACCTCTCGTGAGAAGTTTAATTTATTCAAAGAATTAAAATATTTATAAGTTTAACAAACAGCATCTGTAGCAACATTGATAAAAGCCAATACTAGATTTTATCTGTGGACGGAAGTGAATAAAAGTCACGTGCAAAGCGAAACGGCGTTGTCGCGTGGCTCGGCTTGGCGTCCCACAGTTAGCCAACAACACACTCTCAGTTAATAGTAAAGTTTTTTTTATATTATACCTTTAACCAATATCGGTTGCTTGTATTCTTCAAGAATATTGTCCTGGCTACCCGGTGGGGTATACAACATAACTAAATAAGCCACCATGATGTGTTTTTAAATATAATAACTGGCTATTTAACTACCACTTTATACATAAAAACAAAATTGCGATACATATTCACATCTTACCAATGTTTATCATTAGGTAGGTTCATAAGTATTTTTTATTATTTGTGATTTTCTATTTGTTACATTTAGACAGATTTAAGTGTTAAAAAATCTTGCCAATATTTCAATAAGACACTGGATATACAACATTCTAATATTTTATATATCCTGATATTCTATTTAAACCATGGAAATTACAGAGTAAGTTAATTTCCGAATCCATTTTACCTATTCCTTAAAATCTAAATTATCAACCGGCCAAAAGCATTTATTTTTCTAATTAAGTAAAAGTAAATCAGCTAAATTGAGTAACCTATCATACCATTACGAAGGTAGTAGTTTAAAATAAGCGACAACCGTTGCGTTATAAAAATATGTTAGATTTTGAATTCAATGAATCTTCTTTTTTAACTATTACCTTTTGTAATAAAATACTTTTATAACAGTGTTGTTTTCATTTAACGGTCAAAGAATATTGAACTCTAATGGTTGCAAAACAAGTTTATACAAGAGTGTATTCATACTATATCCATTGTAATTTTAAGCATATTTATGATGTAATATAAAAGAGCCCTGTATCAAAATTTGTATCGAAAGGAGAATGTTTTAGTGGTACAAATTATTTTATTTGCTCATTGCTGACCGTTCAAAAGGTAAAAACATTCCCACTTTCCTCTTACTTTCAGGCTTTGTTAATTTGAAGAAACATTTCTGGTGTGAATCAATTATATTAAAAACACGACAATGGAGTTATCCTGTTCCACGAAATACATATATGATAATCTCGTAACTAAACAACACCTACTTTAAGTTACAAAGTATCTTTGAAAATATTCTAGGGTTCAACGTAATTCCGGTGTAGGGGGGGTGTGAGGGTTGGGGTTGTGGGTGGCGAGGTTGGTGTGGAGGGTGGGTAGGGGGGGGTGGGGGGGGTGGGCGGGTGGGTGGCTGGGGTTGGCGGTGTGGTTGGGGTGGGTGGCAGGGGCCGGTTGGCATGGTGGCAGCTTGGGTGGTGTGGGGACGTGGTTTTGTCGTGGGGGGGGTGGGGGAGGTGTGGTGGGGGGTGGGGGAGGGGGTGGTGGTGGGCGGGCGGCGGTTGGTGCCGGAGAAGGTGGGTGGGCGGGTGTGGTGGGGGGGGGAGGCGGGGGGTGGCGGGGTGTGGTGGGGGGTGGGAGGGGTGGAGCGGTGGGGCAAAGGGGGGTGCGTGGTGGGGGTGGTCTTGTGCGGTTGGCGTGGTGCACGGTCGGGGGAGGGTTGGGGTGGTTGGCGTGTGGGTGTGGGGTGGTGGCGGGTGGTGATGAGGGGGCGGGGGCGTGGGGGTGGCAGGCGGTGGGTGGGCGGCGGTGGGGGCGGTGGGGGGGGTTGCGGTGGGGTAGGGGGTGGGTGCTGGGTGTGGGTGTGTGAGTGGTGGGGGTTTGGGGCTGTGGTTGGGTGGGGGGGGGCGGTGCGGTGTGGGGTGGGGGGTGGGGGGGTGCGTTGTGGGTGGGAGATGTGTGGTGCCTGGCGGGTGTGTCGGGCGGCGGTGGTGGGTATGGGCTGGGGGCATTGTGGGCGGGGGCTGTGTGGGCTGGGTTGGGGGGGGTGGGTGGTTGGTTGCAGGGTGTGGTGTCGGGGGGGTTGGGGGTTGGTGGGGTGGGGGGGCGGGAGGATTGCCGGTGGGTGGGGTTCGGGGGGGTTTGGGTGGCGGGCAGGGGGGGTGGGTGTGTGTGGGGTTGCTGGTTGGGCTGGTGGTGTGCGGGTGTTGTGCGTGGTGGTTGGTGTTAAGTGGGTGGGGGTTGTGGGGGCCGGTGCGGGTAGGGTGCGGGGGGGTGGTGGGGGATGGTGGCCGATCGTGGGGGTGTTGGTGGGTGGCGGGTGGAGGGGTGGGTGGGAAGGGGGTGGGGTGGGGGGGCATGTTGGGGGGGTTGGGGTGTGGCCCCCGGGGGGGGTGGGTCAGTGTGGGTGGTTTGGTGGGGTGCGGTGGGGCGTAATTGCCGGTGTGCGGTGGTTGTCGTGGTGGGGGTGTCCGGTGGGGCGGGGTTGTGGGGTGCTGCCGGTGGGGGCCAGCCAGCGTGGTGCGCTGGTGGGGTGGTGTGGTTGGGGGGGGGGTGGCGGTGGGGGGGGGGCATGGCGGGCAAATTGGTGGTGGGGTGGTGGGGGGCGTGTGTGGGGGGTGGTGTAGGTGTGGGTGGGGGGTGGCGTGGGCCATTGCCGGTGTGCGGTGGGCGGTGTGCGTGGGGTGGGGAGTGGGTGGTTGCGGGGTGTGGGTGTCGCGGCGTGGGGGGTGGGTGTACGGGGGGGGGGAGGGCGGTGGGGGCCTTGGGGGGGTGCGGTGGGGGGGCGGGGGAGTGGGTGTGGGGGCGGGGCGTGGGTGGGGTGCGTGGCGGGTGTGGATGGTTGGTGGGGCGGTGGGTGTGTGGTGGCAGCCCCTAGTAAAACGTTTGCATTGTTCCCTTGATTAAGAAAACATATTGCCTGCACTAAAAAAGTCTACTTCAATATAAACTTTCTACTTCGATATTATTAATTTATTATAAAGTATAAGAGTTTTTGGTACCGTGAATAATAGCAAGAATTCTAAAGAAAAATATTAAACGATACAATCATTTTACCGAATATGTAGCGAGGGATAGGTAGTCAAATCGCGATGTCCGTTAAGCTGTTTTCAATAAACAACAAAATATAATTGAACGTTTTAATTTTTATTTACATCGCTACAATCTTTTGAAAGGAACAAATGTAGTTTCAGCTCAAAATATGTTCATCACTGCGTTCGTCATTCGATCTACAGTACTTAGACCACCTCAGACCAATGATAATGCACACATTGCAACCAACGACTTCTTTATGTAAACAAATTATAATAACTGTATACTCAGTACACCGGCAATTGCCTGTAAACAGTGCGGTTACACCTCATTTGCCAGGACTTGTACATAAATAGTCCATTACATATCATTTCTGCTTACAACATTTGACACAATAATCAAGTAAAGTATCACTACATCAGACTCAAATTATCATTACGGGGAATTTTTAAATATGGGGAATAGGTTTTATATTGTTATAGATATAGTCTTGTATCAATTGCAGTGTAGATATTTAGTACCAACACCACAAAGATTAATCTCACACCTGCATCTGCTGAAATATTCGGTAATTGGTTTTTTAAATATCGTATCTGAGTCATTAATGCATCTATGGTAGAGCAAATCTAACCAACACGAATACTATAGTTTACAACACCAACTCATCTTTCATTTAAGAACGTATCAAGGTACTCAATGACTATGGCAGTGGAGATGCTAAGTACCTCACATACAAAGATAACCTGTACTTGTAGCAGTTGGAATACTGAGGTGGGGCTTTCTGTACAATCATTTCTTGTATGGTTTCAACTATAGACCACATTTGGTCAATCAGGAATTTCCCAGTCAAGATACACAATTTCAAGTCTTTAAACTGAAAAACTAACCGTATTTAGCTTGTGATAATAAGATTTGAAAAACCATGATTCGAGCTATGGTCGCCTCTTTACGGCTCGTCACGGCCGTGGTCCTACAGTACAATCATTACGAGTACATCACTATACTCTGACACTCGTCAACTCTCAGAGACACAATCACTATACGCCACTCCAACTCCTCATGTCATTTCGTACGTAAAACCACAAATAGAAAATTGACAACAATAAATGGGTTTTAAACCATTAGTAATGTATTTTTAAGTAGTATACACCGTGGTATTACAGTGTGAAAATTATGTTTGGTTTGTTAGAATACTACGGCTGCGTGAAATATAGAGAATGCAACATCTTAAAACCCTCTCTAAATGTTACACACATTTAAATAAATATATATCATATATATAAATAAATATATATATATATATAAAACAAAATTCTTCGCTTGGTGATTAATATAATGGAGTCACCAATAGAAGGCTTCCTAATTTTTTTTTTTTTCATAATTATCGTAAACTTTTAATATATGAATAAGTAAAAGAAACTTTCAACATCTAAAATAACATTCATAAATATTACAATTTTTTAAGAATTTTTATGGAACTAGAAGAAAACAAATTAAATTTTTTTAGTTTAACCTGGTAATCAAAACTTGTTACCTTTATTTTTTCAATATAAGACTGAACTTATGTAAAGTAAATACTTAATTCAAATAATCTTCGTAACCTCCACCATATTGTAGCATTGGGTTCCACTTTACCTTTTGCATGTATAAAAACTATAACAATTTAACTATTAACTTTTTTAAGTGAACATTCCACTTATGTAAAGTAATATACCAGTTATAATTTTGGTACAAGACGCTGTTTTAAGTTAATGTTTTCATGAGGTCAATATTTTTTAATTTATTCCAATCATATATTCTCACCCGCTTTAACATTTGTGGCCCAATACAATAGGATGTAAATAAAGACTATACACAGGGGTCAATGTCAGAAGCAACAATGGAAGTATTGGTACTATCAACAAAGTGCACCTAACAATAGGTAACATCAGCGTAACTCTCAATACACGGGCAAAACACGCCAGGGGCGTTGTCGATGTATTTTCTACAGCACCAGTCGCACATTTCAACATCGACACTGATCAAAACTTCTATCAGGTTTAAATCAGACGTCATTTCATGTATCTTTTAACATACACATATATTAAAATATACTAAGTAGAGTGAAATTTGTTTGTTATTTCAGTCTTATATATGTTTAAATACCTCAATTAATGTGTAGTCAGAACACAAATGTGATATAAGTAGCAACTACCTTATTTAATTTTATTAAATATGTGGTGTTACAGGAAAATGTTTAATGTATAATATTGTTATATACATAGATATATATACAGATATATATATTATTGTTATATAATATATAATTGTTATATAATATTGTTTATATTAAACTATTATTTTCCAGAATCTATCCAAAGTTTCATTTTTTAATTGTTTTAAGGTAGCAGATAAAAAAATATTAAAAAAGTTTAGTTAAGCTAAAATAATCGTTAGGCAAGCGTTGACAAAAGCCAATAATGATTTGAAGAGGACTGAAGTGAATAAAATGTCACGTGCAAGCGACGGCGGTTGTGGCGTGGCGTCGGCTTGGCGTCCACACAGTTGGTAATTGCCCCTACACAAGCCGTCCAGTTTGTTAGTGGAGTTTTTATATTATTCGCATTACCTAATCAGTTAGCTTTTATTCCTACAGTGAATATTCGTATATATTGTAACTATAAATCTCGACACATGGAGCGTAAAGAATAATACTGTAACATTATTCAATTAAGTATAGGACACTCACTGCTCCCGTTCTGCAGCCCAGTCAATACAGATTTTATGTCAGTAATAATTCTCAACATATAATTTTTCACGGATGTAATTGAAATGTATTATAGTCAGTCCGGAACAACGCGGCGCGGCGGGATCATAGGTATAGTCCTTAAGTGGTTAGAGATAACATTCAGCATAAGCCATTACTGGCAATTTACAATTATTAAATTACAACGTATAAATTTTTTTACAATAATATACAAAGTCTGAGGTGTGGTATTTTAAATTATAAATATTTTATCAATGTATTATTAAATTGGATAACAGAAGGTCGTCGGTTTCATCGGTTCATGGTTTGATCTCCATGTTTATCAGCCAATCTGCTTGATTTTCATCCAACTGATGTAGTGCTGTAATTGTGCTATGCACTTAGTGAAGGGACATTCTGCCCTATGTGCTGCGGTTTTGTAAGCCATTTCACTAGTCACAGATCAGACGACTCACAAACCACCTTTGGAAAGGAGTAGTATTTTAATTGTTGGTTCTTAAGGGCTTGTGGAGCGCAGTTTGCTTGTATGTTGTTAAAGTGGAAACAGGACACTATAACAATTTATCTTTAACGTAAGAGATCTCCCCCAGTCCAGAAAAAGATATCAGACAATTCTTAAAACCATGTGGTCCCATAAATCAGATGCTACCAGAGTTCTGTTGACCTTTGATAACCTACTCCCGCTAGATTTGTAGCCTGGCGAAAGACATTTTCATTTTCCAAGCCTTATTAATCTTTAAAAAGGAAATACTAACATAGATCAAATAAAATAATTAATACATAATGTGGTTTATACGTGTATCCACAATGGTAGGAACAATTTCCGAGAGGCAAAATATTTCTTGGTCCACAAAGCTTATCAAATGTGGAAGTTTAACAACAACTGTTAAAAATACTTTGAAATAAAACAGTCTACTCAATACCACAGGATTACTTACAACTATTTATCTAATATTTGAGAAATTCTATATGTACACCAGCCAATACAATAGTGAACAATTTTTAATCTACATTACAGCTGACATTGTGTAGACTGATTACTTACACTTGATACATGACACTGTTGTGTCAACAGAACAACTTTCATGGCCCACATGTCTGAGCTATTTAGGCTTCATTGCAGCTCTATTTGTCCAAAGTTGTTTTCTTCTTACCCCTATTTCTCATACAGATCAATAATGTACATTACAGCTGACATTGTGTAGCTTGATGCATGACTGCCATTTCATCCGGTCAATGTTCATGGCCAACATGTCTGTGCTATTGGGGCTTCATTGTAGCTAAATGTGTTTCATGTTGTTTACTATTCACTCGTGTTTCTCACATAGATGACCTACATACTCAATAATGTATTTTATTATACAAATTTTAGTAGTATATGTGTAACCTATTTCATAATATTTAAACATAAATTGGAAATTAATTTTTCCTACTCTTAATAACTAAAACACCAAACTGTGAGCTTAAAATTGACAGAAAAGTTAGCAAATATTTTTAATTATGTTTACTGTTTAACGTATATCAAACTAAATTAAACTTAATGTATCTACACGTCACACGTATTTATATATATGAAATAAACGAAAAAATATGTAGAACTTTAAAAAAAGATGTGCTTATTGTAAACAAAATTCATAACTAATTCCATAACTAAAAGTGCAAAGTTACTATTACGTCGACAGAAATGGGGCTGGAATAACAGGCAAGTTTGAGTCAGTTAATATCTTTAGAATTTTAGCTCAGAATTAAGATCTTTGTTAGTTCAGGTGTCAGTCTTAAGATTTGAAACTTTACTAGATACTAGGAATACTCTAATTGTTCTCTAACTGGATGAGTGAAATCAATACAAACAGTAAAACCTTTAAATTATATAATACAATCTGTTTGTGTTGTATAATCAGATTATCAATTAAATTTATTATTCAAATATTGTAAAAGATTATGACGCACGTGATTTGTCATTAAGTAAATCGTATTCACGGTTTAATTACCATAGTAATTTATAGTAAGGATTCTCTTTTTGAATTTCATTTAATTTTAATAATATAGTCAAGATTTTATCTTATAAATGCTAACAACTTTGATAAAACGTTAATGGTACGTAAATAGTAAAGTAAGTATAGCTTATATATATCAAAATAAAAATATGCATATGATTTCAATTGTTCAACACCATTCGACCAAGACATGAAAATTTAAATGTTTCTTGTAGCATGTGTACAGTAAGGACGAACATTGTAAGACGTCCCCTGCACTTTTGCAGATTTTTCCACATCATTTTCTTATTATGAGAACTATTTCTCACAATTACAAATTTAATTTATTCATAAATAAAAAGTTTTATATTTTTATTATTGAAATTATATGTATAGGGATACTCATTGTCATGATCAAAACTACTGATTATATTTAAATATAAAGGATTATTGATTATATTATTTACAGATAAAATCTTTATTGTATTGAATTGCATGCAGGCCATTAAAACTGTGAACTCCCAGCCTTAGAAGATAAAAGTTTATATTTTTTTATTCACCTCAGGACACAATAGAATTGTCAAACTTGATCACATTCAGCTCACAAGGCGATTTTTTAATGTTAAGTATTCAGAAGTCATCAAGCTAAAATATCTATAAGGATATACATTTTCTAGTTTTCTGAAGTTATAATAAATTAATAAATGTCAAAACTTATTACTAGCAAACCGTGTATCACTTATATTGTCCAGTTATTGTTGCGAGAAACCCACTCAACCCTACTTAATCCCATATTACTAAACCCATATTACGTGCAGCTTGAAATGTTGTATGAAGGTATAAGCTATTTATCTTCTTGAAAGCCCTGTGTAGCTTGCACAGTTTATAAGTAAATTTACCAGGAGGTTAACTATAACTCCCAAGTCAACCCTGACTGTAGTATCACTTACACAATTATATCCGTCCATGGACTTTATTGGGTGCCTAAACTGAGAACAAAGCTGTAGTGGAAATATTGATTGATAGATTAAACAAATTACATTTCGATAGTTTGAACAGCGTTTTAATTTACAAAGAGAAACGAATTATTTACTGAAATTTTGTTGTAATATTCCTAAGCCAATATACTGTTGAAAGGTACTACTTTATAATTCACTTCAATAGGCTAAAAGAATTTGCTTCGGCTAGCTTACACGATAGAGCCGTAATAGATTTGTTATTTATAGAAATTATTTGTCAGATAATGTAACTTTTTGCGCAAACAATTAAGGTCGAAGCAAATACTTTAGGGATGTATAACCATGTAGATGATTTAGTATAGTTTTTTTAGGCGTGCAAAAATATCTAACTCAATATCAGCTTTATCAAATGCTAAATACCGGAGTTCTTGGTTTAGAATTACAAAAGATATTAAAGTAAGAAGGTAAAATATTTGGTCGTACGAGCCATTTAAATAATACAGTGTGTGACTACAAATCATGAAAAATATTCAAAACTATTATTATTCATTCTGTTTTAATGGAGAAGACTATTATTATTGTTCAAAATATAAGAATATCGTCAACAATTATCAAACCTTTTTGGCAGGATAATCTACTCAACTTTTTTCCGCCTATGTATGGTGTCAAATTACAATTCTACTCACCCTGGTGGGCTTGTGGACCACACGTTGTTACACTCAAATAATTAAATGCGTGTTGAGGGAGGGGCTGCTCTGCTCGTTAACAGATGTTATCTGAGTGAGGATCCAACCATTAGTAAACACCATTACAAACAATGTACGAGTACGCCTACGCTATTAATCCTCCAGTACACAACTACGCCGGTTTTCAGTAGTTACCCAATAATTATGTTTAATTTTTACATTGATAAATTATAACACAGTTAAACAACGAACGGTTTGCAGCATTCCGTAACTGTAATAAAACTTTCGATATAGTTGCCAATAGCTGTTGTATTTTTAAATATTTTAAGCTACGTGCTTGCTGTTATGATGATATGTTAATTGAAAACGTTACGCCTCACACAAATAAAATTGAAAAGGATTTTTTTTGAGATTTTGTTTTAAAATTAAATAATAAATAAAATCTAATAAGACAGAAAAAATCTACAATATATTTGTTAAAAACTGTAGCTCTGTGATGGAGCATACGCAAGATATATAATACAAAGCGAACAAATCTTGAACTTTCAGGAGAAATTAATTTTAAAATATTTTTGAAGTCGCATGTCAAGAATAGAAAAAGACCTAATGAAAAAATTGTAATTGGTCTATGTAGAAATTTTAAAATTTTAGCTTCTCTGCAGTAAGGCATGATATCAAAAAAGAAAAAGAATCGTAAACATAAGAAAACAGTAATTCTGGGATTTTTGTAGCTTTTCGCCAAGCACTGCTGTCACTCCAGCAGCTGCTGTAGTTCAAATGCATATTATCAAGTAGACAGATGATGTAGTTCTTATTCGTTTGAAAATACCTGAAGTGGTAACACCCGTGTCTAGGCAATGCTTGCTTACTAAACTGAAAAACTTTCAAGTTGGTGACCGTTTACAAATTAAAATGCTATTTGAGTAATATTTTAAGTAATACAGGTGCCAAATACCTTATTAATAGCCTGCCAAGTCTCTAAATGAGAGTTGTTCTGGTTCATTTACCTGTGATTCCTGACTGCAAAGGTGTATAAAGATACTCCTAAAAATAATATGCAAAATTATCGTATAAGTAAACACATCGGTTTTATTGTATGACGCATATAGTATAATACGGTCAAATTAATTGACAAATATTAAGGACGTGTCCATGAGTAACCTATATTCTGCCTTTTTGTCTTCAACTAAAATAAACGTTAAATTAAGTATTATTAAGCAGATGTTTGTAAGCAAGGCTTCACAAATGTATTAACTATACTTTGTGTGAAAATGTTTTTGCAATCTGTACAATTATGTAGTATTGATCAAACATACCAAATACATAGTCCTTCATATACCTCATTATCCCTCGATATGTATACAAGGCATATGCATATGATGCTAAGCATTGTGTTTATCGGACGTCTGATAAAGTTTTCAGCCATTCGGTAACAACTGGCTCTCCGCCAAGGTGTCTAACTCTCGCCGCGAGCAGCTCGTAACATTTACAACTGATCTCCTCATCTACATTTGTCTGTTCTGTTACCAAGTAAAGGAAAATCGGTAATAGCAAATAGGTTGTGATAATATCCTAGAACTTCACATTTCAAAAAAGTAAAATATACATTGAAAATCATGTAAAATATAAGTTTGTTACATATTGGTAGATATAATTGTAATGCGTTTTACAATACAACACTGAAATAAATATAATAAATAAGTATTTTCTTTAAACCGATCATGTTCACTTATAAATAAACAAAATTAATAATCTGTGTTTTCAAAGGAACTTATACATACAGGGTGAGGCAATGATAACTCTACATTTGGATTATTATGTTATTTTATGATAAATATTGCAACATCTGCTGTGTAAAACCTTAATTGAACTGTGCCCTTTTAGAGGACGTAGCGTTTTTAATTGCCAAACATCGTGGCTTTGCTCTAGAAACGCTTTTTAATGTAAAAACCTAAACATTGTCTAGAACTTACTTCAATATTGGTGGAAATGGTGCTGTTCCCGATCAAAAACAATTAAAATCTGGTTAAGTATATTTAAAAATACGATCTCTCCTGAAATGAAAATTGGGTTAAGTCTAAAAACTGTTCGCACACAAACAATGTGGAAAGAGTGAGCGTTGCAGTGACTCGCAATCCAAAGCGGTCGGCCAGGAAGAAAGCGTTGTCACTTGGTTTTCAAACAGATCCCTGCTGATGATTTTGCACCAAGACCTACATTTTAATCTTTACGAAATATTGGAAGAACCTAAAGAGCCAGACAATAGCAGTTCCTCAAAATTGCCTCATGTGTTCGGCGGCTTTTTCAGCAGTTTTGAGGAATGTCAGCGGGTTTAAAGTCGTCTTTTGAAGGCTACGGTTTTCAAAAAATTAATTTTATGACGTGAAATTGTATAGTATTACCCATGTCATTATATGTTATTTAGCAGTAAAATATTAAAAGTATAAAACTTTGGAATATAAAACAAATGTGAAGTTTTCATTACCTCGCTCTTAATTATCATTGTTCAAAATGTATGTTTTGCTGCTTAAAAATTAAACATTAAAACTGCTTAAGTCGCATTCTATTTCAGTAAGACAAACCTATGAAAGGTTCTGACTCTCTCTTAAAAGAATGAAGTTTCTAACAATAGCTCAGATGTCCTCTAGTGATTACGTCACACTCTGGAATAGCTGCTATCGGTAAATAGCCATCAGACTCCGACTATCAAAATAAACAGCACAGATAGTGCACACTCACTTCAAACAAGATCTCACCAGCTGGTCAAGGCTAAACATAAGGACAATTCAGACGAATTATTACTACTGAAATAACAGAGTTGTCAAATCATTATTTAACACAAATTATAAATAATAACCAACCAACTAAAATTACTCTTATCAATATTACAGCAAAAGGTTTTCCGTTACTTGTAATTTTTAATTTTACCTATTCCCTAAACAATTTAGTTTCTGGAACTTACTCCGTGCCTACATTTACACGCTAATTACACAGTTAGATAAGTCGAATTAATAAGAATGAACTAGCTCGCTTTGTGGTATGGAAAAATGAAATGTATATGTTAAGTTGGTAATCCATAAAAATTGTTTTATAAACGAATAGTAATAATTTTTATTAAGTTTACTCTACTTCACTCTAATGAGGCAGTGCCATAACTTCTTTATCCACAAAAAAGACACACATTGCATTAATTTATTTCCTGATAGTATTTAAATATATATTATTCAAAGTGAAAATGTAATAACTTACAAAATAACGCTAAATATATAAATTAAAATTATTTTAAAGATGTACGACAAAGGAACTTTCTGCTGCGCAATTACCATAAGAGTCAATCCTAAGTATAAAGGTTCACTTATTTTTAACTCTGTTGAAATATCTGTTTTGTTTAAGTCCCTTAGATATTACAATATTTTAATTTATTTTTATATTACTTATATTTTATAATTATAAGGCCAATAGTATGATTTTACATTACATAAAGTATAGGAATTTATATTAAGTGTCTATTCATGAAATGTGATCATCTTTGTGAATTTGCAATTTATAAACATATTAGATAAATAAAAATAATTAAGTCAAAAATATTATTTAAAACTAATTATTTCGATAGTTATACATTTTAGGCAACCAATGAATAAAGTTTTTGTAAAAGAATCTAGGACTAACCTTTTTTGGAGCATAACTCAAACTTTACACAGTCGCCAAATTTTTGTGAAATTCCATTCGAATTGAAGCGTATATTTTATTATATTTATCTTGAAGCGTATAAGTTTCCTTTGCCATCTAATAATGTATTTATTCAAACTACTCAGCATCTTAACACATCAGATTTGAATCTGATAATAATCTCAAAAAACGTATTCTATAGGTTTATGTAATTATAAAATATGAATATTGCAGGAGACTTAAATGTAATAAATGAGGCATACACGTAAAATAAAGAATTATAATGACAAAATAACTCTACTGACATTGTACCTACTCAACCATACAGTTTTAAATTAATGATAGTCCACAGAGAGTCGGCCGACTCTTCTAAGCATCTGCTGGTTAATTGCTTCGGAGTTTTGTTGTTTATACATACCTCAGGCATTACTAACTATGACAGTATAAGAGTTAGTAATGTACATATAATGTAGATATTGTACATTACATAAATAAAATATACATAAAATCTTCCTTAAAACTTAAAAGTTAATATACAGCAAAAATATGAAACTTACTTAATTAATATATTACAACTTCAGGAAAAGTTGGTTATACAGTGATATTTGGTTCGATAGTAAATGGATTCTTAATTTTATTTAAGATTAGTATGGATAAAAAAGATTAAACCTTTTATTAAAATTTCTACCAGTTTGCCCAATATAATAGCTTTCACAGTCACTACAGTTAATTTTGTATACTCCAGATTGTTTGTATAATTCTTGTTCGTCATCATTTTGGTTCACTTTGTTTTCAATAAATTTAAATGTATTATTTCTTGTTTGGTGACTGATGGAGAATTTTGAATTTTGAAAGGTTTTTCGAACAGCTTAAACAAATTTAGTATTGAATGGTACACATATATATTTCTGAATTTCTTTAGTATTAGGATTAGGTAGCATTTTGTTGGTTTTATTGATTTTTCTTGTTTTCTTCTTAAACATTTTGTCTACAAATTTTTTATCATATTTATCTTGAAGTGTATAAGTTTCCTTGCCATCTAATAATGTATTTATTTAAACTACTCAGCATCTTAACACATCACATTTGAATCTGATAATAATCTGAAAGAGCGTATTCTGTAAGTTTATGTAATTATAAATTATGAAAATTGAATACACGAAAAAATTATTTATAATGACGAAATAACTCTACTGACATTGTACCTACTCAACCAGTACAGTTTTAATGATATTCCACAGAGAGTCGGCCAACTCTTCTAAGCATCTGCTGGTTAATTGCTTCGGAGTTTTGTTGTTTATACATACCTCAGGCATTACTAACTATGACACAATAAGAGTATATTGTACATTACATAAATAAAATACAGGTATACATAAAATCTTCCTTAAAACTTAAAAGTTAATGTACAGCAAAAATATAAAACTTACTCAATTCATACATTACAACGTCAGGAAAAGTTGCTTATACAGTGATATTTGGTTTGATAGTAAATGGATTCTTAATTTTATTTAAAATTAGTATGGATAAAAAAGATTAAACAAGGATATGATGGAGAATCTAGTCCCGATATCCCATTGGGCATGTTAAACATTTCAACAAAGCATGTTCGCTACTGTCGTAACACTTAATTGTATATATAAGGTTTCTCAAATTGTTATAAAATATCTTCAAATTTTTAATTTAAATATATTTCAAACATAACTTTATAACCGCAATGGAATGTCATATGAAAGGGTAATAAACCCATCTAAAAGTATATTTCAGAGATGTATTTTCGATAGCTAGATATAGTCATTCAACACATAATGTACGGCTAAACGAATTCCAGTGATATTCTAACGTTTATGATTTTACTTTCATGTAACCTTAGATCTTGATACTGTTTATAGAACAAACAGGCTAATTATGAGTATTTGCATTTTAAGTGTGTCTAATATACATGTATTGGGTTTGGATTGCGTTTCCAAATAACTTCTTGTGAAGTAACTTAATCTAAATCATTATTTTTTGCCAGAGTGTAAATGCTACATGATGGTTATACTCACTCATTATATAAAACCTAATAGTATAAATTATTTACATTTAGCCGTACAAGCGTAAATTAGGGAGTTAAAATTCCCTACTACCATAAATTAATTATGTTTTATCTTTTATCACATGTGAATGTACGCGACTGCCAAAAACAGACAACCCAGAGTGGCGATTATCATCGAAAAGGCTTGGCTTTCGACTCTTGAGAATAACGTGATAATTGGTTGCTCTCTGAACCATGTGTGACTGCCCAAACCCCTTTACACCTCTATGTTATACAGTTCTACCAACCTGCTACATCATTGCCTTCTCTCTGTCTTTTATCATTCTTAATATAAAAGCTGATCCTGGTATATTGCAAATAGTTTTAAATATTATTTATATAAATACTAAACATAAAGAGGCATGTTCACAGTTATCAACAAACACGTAACTAGTAATGCATCATTTTGAGTACTAAATAAACGTTTGCAAAAATAATCGAATATTAGTAATTTAAAACATACGACTAGTTGTTACTTGTACCCCAACAACGGAACTGATTTAAATAAAATATTTTTTGTTTGTTAAATATAAGTTGATGATACAATGTAACAACAAAAAATAATAAGAAATCAGTAACACTACGTTTCAAAATCTTCAATCTGATCTCTTCTTCAGGTAACGTAATTACCTGAAGAAGAGATCAGATTGCAGATCTCGAAACGTAGTGTTACTGATCTCTTGTTTCACTGAACGATGGCAAATGTCCGGAGAAATTCTGTTTCCTTCGCAATCCTTCCATCGTTAAACATAACCTTCAAACAAAGAAAAAATAATACTTTAATTTTAATCTCACTACTAGTGATTCTGGGATAAACTTATGATCAGTTTTAATCTTATCTACAAAACATATATGAAAAAAAACTGAACTTTTCGTCTCAATAGACGCAACATGTGAACATTATAACATATTAGTAATATTTCTATTTTATTTTCTGAAAGGAGATTATAAAATAATTCTCGTATTAAACTTAAAAGTGGCATTTGAAAGTAATCAGCTATTATCACGAACTATATTTAAGGTAAGTTTATTTCTACGACCAAAAATGTACTGGTATAATGTACGAGTAAATATGATAGCAAGTTGAAGACGAGTATGAAACGATAGAATACCAGTTCAAAATACACGTTAAATCTTGGTTTTAATTAACACACTATAAGATTCTTCGTCCACTTTATAAACAGTACCGTGTTTCCACCAGCCTTACCACATGGATTGCGGCAGACACTCCTATTATGACTCATACAACATTATGGGATTTAATACAATATCATCAGTTTTTCTTTCACTTAGGATAAAAAGCTGAGGAAACAACCATCCCACCTTGTGGTTTCCTCTATCCCACTATCCCATCCTATCTTCCATGAAGGCCTTTTTTTCTTCTCCTTCATTCTGTTAACTAATTATCTTATTTACGACTTTATTCCATACAGTGGAAACCTTTATCTAAGTGGCATATTGAATTTGTATCATTAATTAAATAATTTTCTTATAGTCAATAACAACCAATTTATCATTTATTTTCACTCTTTAACAAATTTTAGATACAAATATACAGGTTGTAAACAAATGCCTAGATATACTTGTATATTTGTAAATATTATTAGTTTTTAATTAATCATACAAATTACTTTTACTAATTTTAAAATTATCATTTAATAAGGTCATCATAATTTTATCTTTATATTCAGAACATTTAAAGTCTATACCTCTAATTGTTACTGTCTTTGAGGAAACTTTCATTTAATGTTAAACAAGATAAAAAAAATTGGCTTAAGGCAATTTTTGTCTAAAACATTAATATAGTTTATACCTTCCTTACCTGTGGTCTGTTTTATTGTTTATATTAATTAATTGACTTTTTCATTATATACCTTACTATTTCTTGTATCTTTCTATCATATATATAAAATTACTATCTTATTCATCTTTATTAATCAAGCTTATATATGTCCTAAATTTGCTGGAATAAAGGCTCGTACAGTAACACCAGGAGTTATTATTTTATTTTTTATTCCAATTTAGATCTTGGTAATTTAATGTTTCTATGGATACTAAATTATTTGATTTTTTTTAGTAGAAATAAATTTGCCGTGAAAACACTTGAATTATTAATAACTACTGGGAAAATAAGGTTTCAACTGATGTTTTCAAAAAAGGTATGTGCCCTTTTATGTAATCATTCAATAAAATATTAATAAATTTAAAGATTGTTATCATTAACCGATTATAAGGAGGTAGAGCAGTAAATCTGAATGGGAGTTACTTCTAGATAGTAACTAAGAAGTGACATGCAGACGTGTTTATAGAATTTGTAGAGTAATTTATTAGGTTTTTAATCGATCCTATTGAATCTTCAAAGCCAATGTGGTGTAAACACTCATGCCGTATACTGTGTCCTTTATTATAAAACATTGTTTTATATTCTAACCTAGAAGATATTTCATTATAGTATACAATCAAATCAAAGTAATGTATGTGTAAACACATACGTTTAGTATTATTTTTAATACGTACTTGAACAATAATCGGTACATTGCTTCATTGAATACGACCCCAATGCAATCGTATGTATATATATATATATATATATATATATATATATATATATATATATATATAAATTACATCCTTTAAAGTAGATTATTTTTTGGTAATATCCACTTCATGGTAAGGTGTTATTTTTTGGATGAAAAATAAGATCAGGTTGTTTAAAAATATTTAAAATATAAAAATATTACAAATGCTTGTTGACAATTATAACGCAAGTTCAATTGGTACCTTGACATTTATTGCCATAGAGTTTCTGTGAATAATGGCTACCACACATTTAATGTTACATTGTATCTTTTTAAAGCCGAGAAAAAAAAGTTGTATACATTAAAATACGATTCTAATTGCAAAAAATGTTTCAACTGTAATGATGAATCATTCCTTGCCTGATTTTCGAGAAACCAACTAAACTTAGCAGTGCACTCATTATAAATAACAATAATATTGGATTGGATAAAAATCTTTAGTGTGGGTGCATTAGGTAACAGAGTTGTAGAAACCACATAATTTAAAAGTTGCATCATGTAGTGTATAAATATTTTTCGAATTCACCGTACTGTCCTAATCTTGTAAACAACCAGTTATGACAAAACTGACAATATGATAATATCCATGTTTAGTTTGTAAACAGTTAACGGAAAGAGTGTAGGAAAACTATGCGTCATGTTATACAGAACATAAGGAGAAAATATAATACAGCAAACTAAATAAATCTCGATCCCTAGCGACTTTGTAATGTTGGATATGATACACACATACATGGCCTTCCCTGTGTAACAAATAAAACGTAATGTAAATACTTAAATCACTGTTCTATAAAAGAAAACTATGCGTCATGTTATACAGAACATAAGGAGAAAATATAATACAGCAAACTAAATAAATCTCGTTCCCTGGCGACTTTGTAATGTTGGATATGATACACACATACATGGCCTTCCCTGTGTAACAAATAAAACATAATTTAAAGACTTAAATCACTGTTCTATAAAAGAAAACTATGCGTCATGTTATACAGAACATAAGGAGAAAATATAATACAGCAAACTAAATAAATCTCGTTCCCTTGGCGACTTTGTAATGTTGGATATGATACACACATACATGGCCTTCCCCTGTGTAACAAATAAAACATAATGTAAAGACTTAAATCACTGTTCTATAAAAGAAAACTATGCGTCATGTTATACAGAACATAAGGAGAAAATATAATACAGCAAACTAAATAAATCTCGTTCCCTGGCGACTTTGTAATGTTGGATATGATACACACATACGCCTTCCCTGTGTAACAAATAAAACATAATGTAAAGACTTAAATCACTGTTCTATAAAAGAAAACTATGCGTCATGTTATACAGAACATAAGGAGAAAATATAATACAGCAAACTACATAAATCTCGTTCCCTGGCGACTTTGTAATGTTGGATATGATACACTCATGCATGGCCTTCCCCTGTGTAACAAATACAACATAATGTAAATACTTAAATCACTGTTCTATAAAAGAAAACTATGCGTCATGTTATACAGAACATAAGGAGAAAATATAATACAGCAAACTAAATAAATCTCGTTCCTGGCGACTTTGTAATGTTAGATATGATACACACACATGGCCTTCCCCTGTGTAACAAATAAAACATAATGCAAAGACTTAAATCACTGTTCTATTAAATAAAACTATGCGTCATGTTATACAGAACATAAGGAGAAAATATAATACAGCAAACTAAATAAATCTCGTTCCTTGGCGACTTTGTAATGTTGGATATGATACATTCATGCATGGCCTTCCCCTGTGTAACAAATACAACATAATGTAAATACTTAAATCACTGCTCTATAAAAGAAAACTGTGCGTCATGTTATACAGAACATAAGGAGAAAATATAATACAGCAAACTAAATAAATCTCGTTCCCTGGCGACTTTGTAATATTGGATATGATACACTCATGCATGGCCTTCCCTGTGTAACAAATAAAACATAATGTAAAGACTTAAATCACTGTTCTATAAAAGAAAACTATGCGTCATGTTATACAGAACATAAGGAGAAAATATAATACAGCAAACTAAATAAATCTCGTTCCCTGGCGACTTTGTAATGTTGGATATGATACACTCATACATGGCCTTCCCCTGTGTAACAAATAAAACATAATGTAAAGACTTAAATCACTGTTCTATAAATAAATCTGTTTGCTGTTTTGATGTCCGGTGGCCGTGTCCCTCGCATGCTTGTAGACCAAGTGGAAGACACCTCACAGCTAACGTGTTCTGCCCACAAAGGATTTTCTGTGTTGACTTACGCCCAAACCTTTGAACTCTTTAAACCACATTAGGCAGGCTCGGTCCCTTAACCCTTGCAGTATTTATTGCGCCATTAACGTTATGTAACAATTACCTACACGAAATGTGAGTTTACACTTTGTCACAGCTCATCTCAATTTGCTGCTAATTTTCCTTTCTAAAATCTATTAACTCTCATAATACTGTTATATAACATACTATAACAAATAAACAAGTGTAATTCTTCTGTATTTGTATGATAAATATTTATATTTAATTTTTTATATCCTAACATTTTAAATAAATTTTTACATGTGATTATTATAACAACGTTTCAGTGGAAAAACAGAAAGCGATTTTACTAAATATCTTTCATTCATTACATTTTTTCAATTCCTAAATAAAAGGGTTAACAAAAACAGTTAAACTTGTAAGATTCCAAAATTTTGTATTCAAAGTTTTGGATGTAATGAAGTTTTATACCGGTCTCTTGACAGTCCAGTGGTCAGGATTCTCTGAGCTTATATGAAAAATGTCAAGTCGATAGCTCGTGTAATTTTAAAGATGTCCTGTAGACATACGTACAGAAAAATATTTACATCCCCTCGGCAGACAAGAACAATTGTGTCAGCTTACTGAGAGTGATAGTCTTCAATGACGCTCAGCTAAATTCCTTGGTTGGCCATGCGCCTTTATAAAACTCACTATTGCCTCTTTAGTAATTAAGTTTCAAGCAAAGATAATGATTAACTTTTTTCTCAAAATGTATTCTTCGTGATAAATTTACATGTTTAGGTACACTTATATATTCAGACTAAACAAGGTACATTGACAGTACTGACACATAACAGGGTTGATTCGTTACCCAGTCTTAAATGTTTAAAGATGGCGATCTTTCGTTTTGATGCAAAATTTATATTTGAATTATTTCATAATATTAACCAAAATTGAGACTTTTCTTAAAACTGTAAAGCAACGTCAAGCGACATTTATTCTTAATTTTTGTGTGTGTATAACTTCCAAGGTCTCAAGATGGTGGCCGTTCAAAGTTCGGAGTATACAATTGAACCGTTATAAGTAAATATGTTTCAATAAACATAATTTTGCATTAATTACAACTAAATCAAGTCCCCGTCTGTATAAAGAGATTTTAATGCTTATAACAATTTTCATCTTGTCAGGTTTCAAGATTATGGAGTTACTAAATGTTTTAAAATGCTATTTATATACAACAAGAGAGTTATTGTCCCATCAGTATTGTGTAAATTATACATCTAAACTAATAATGCATCTTCAGTATGACATATTGAGATGACGCGACGGGCATATGAGAAATCTAGCTTTCTTTCGACTGAGCCAGAATGGATGTTTGTTCATTAAATTGGGCTTCACAGCAGTGATTAATGAAATTCTACTTATTAATTCACCAAAAGATGATGTTGAGATAGTTAAACTACATATGCTAAAATATCACATGTTAAAAGAAGCAATCTATTCGTACGCAGTTTGTTAACAAATTTTATTTTTAAACGATTCTCTCATTGAAAAACATTTGAAAAATGTAATAAAACATTAATAAAATTAGTAATATTTCTAATTTTTTGAAATAACATGTCACGGGATTTGAGTTTATATGCAAAATGTCACTTCGATCGAGTAATAAGTGGTTCAATTTAAAGAATGTATGTTTTCGTCATGGCAATATACACACAGAGAGAGTATACTATTTGCAAGCTAATAATAGGAATTTAAAACTCTAAATTATTAATGGATTACAATATTACAATATCTTTAATGATAACCAAATGCCTTAGTAAATTATCAGGTTAGCAATTAACAGTGTCATCCTATCAGGTTAACGAGTATTAACTAAATGTCGTATTTTTAATTCCAAGTCATCTTACTGGCAGAATTATTTTAATTTAAAAACCTATCATTTATGTGTGCCGTTATATAAATTAAAATAATTATTATTAAATGGTTGAAGGATTTATACATTTAAAATTGTACTGATGAACGAAAATTGATTTTATAATCACATATTATAATTATTTCCCTTGTATAAATGTTTAATAAATACTTTGTTAAATGAGCACGCATTTTAGTTGTTGTTTCCTATATTACTGCACGTAAAACTTAAGCATTTTATTTAAAAACTATGGTTAGAGTATTAATTATCGACTTACTCACTTATTGATCAGAAAATTCGTAAAAAAACTGAACTTTCAATAAAATTCTAGGCCCTGGCGATTAACTGTTTGTACCTATATGCACTTTAACAGAAGTGTAAACAATGCAAGAAAGCCTAAAGAGATGTTGGATGTGTACAATCATATCGCCAAAATGAAACATCTCCATTAGGTTTGCAACATAAATAAAGTCAGCTAAAAGTTTCATGTTTATCATTGATTTTGAATAGGCTAAGAAACAAAATTTCTGTTAGAAATGCAGATACTTGAACAAAAATAACAATACATTTTGAATAAAAATTCAGGTTACTTTAAATATTCTCATTGATAAAGAGTTTCACTTTCTAACTTCAGATCTCTGACGCAACGGCATTCAAAGTTACTGCTTAACATTCTAAGGTTCTGAATTGATTCCGGAGATAGAGATATCTTTCCAAAGATCATTACTTATGATGAAACCGCTTAGCATTCCGTTTTACGAGAGATTGTGTATTACGTTTTGATTATAATGAGGGTATATTCCAGGAAAGTCGATTGTTGTTGTTTTATTTGTTTATGTTGTGATAAAGGTAAGCTTACAATTTACATTTTAAAAGGATGTATAAAGTTTCAATATAAGAGTGTATTACAAGAAGTACTTTAATGCTATTTTAGTCCTCAACACAACTTTCTCTCCCTTTAAAAAGAAAATATACCTTTTCTGTTTCAAATACTGATTTTTTAGTAACATTTTGTGAGAGAATTAGAGGTTTGTAGAACATTCAGGCTCCCAAATGTTGTGGCGTACCGTGCCACAAGCAATAGGTACTGGATATCAGACATCGACTCACAGACACGTTCGACGTTAACAACTTTATTCACTTATGTATCTAATGAAATTATATTCCATATATTGCTGGTATACTTATACGTTCAATCTGTATACCTAATGTGCTAAATACCAAGGTTCACAAAAGTTATTAAGAAAAATTATAAACTACAATTTTCAAACAGAAATACTTAATAAAGGATTAAACATAAGAGTAGTGTAGCTAAGTTTTAATTTGCAATATGTTACTAAACAATAATTTATTATCTGGAACAACAGGTATATATTTTGTTTCACACAATAAAATGTTTTCATTATGTTATAAATCATTATTATGTATTGTAGCAACATATTTCAAAGCTTCATTATATGAATCATATTCTAAATTATAGGTCAATCTAATTAGTTAAACGTTAAACAAATGATATACATGTATGTGTATATGATGACGCTTTATTATATTAAAATATAAATTTAATAGTTATTCTTTTGAAAAATTAAGTTTTCACACGTTTCATTAGGGTGGTGCAATCGATTTTGGGTTTAGAAAATATGTTTTTATTTTAAACTCATAACCATTTAAGTTAAATGATGACTGGAAAAGCTATAGGTACTAAGTTTCACTTTTACAATTTTCATTTTTCGGTGTTAATTATTCTATGGTCAAGGGCAAAAACAGTGCTAAGAGAGCTATAAGCAAGGACTGTTCAAAATAATCTTGTATTCATTTAATACGATACAATAAATAAAATATCAATAAAGATCAAATGAATGGTATGTAGAGTTTTTTTTTAATGAGTCGTGTGGGTACAACTTTGAATAAGTATATTTATTTTTGTAACTATTAATTTTTGTTATTTTTTGCATTTCAAAAACAAGCCCAATAATTGAGGTCGAAAAACAACATGGTTTGTCTCGAGTAATATTTTTCTCACAGAGTGCTCTCAACATTTTGCTTAGTTGTATACCACTTTCTACCAATGAAATAACCGCAGGGTAGTTCTTAAAATTCTTATTTCTTAGTAACTTGAAGGGCTACCAAAGCTGGACAATTGTACTAACTACAATAAACAAACAGATATCACCAATTTAATCACAAACGTAATTTGATACGAGTAATAACATATAAATAATTCGTGGATAGTGTTTTGTTATTTCTTCTGGAGTGACTCTAAAGTTTATTTGGCTGACACATACTTAGAACCTAATTAGTAAGTAATTTGGCTAAACGTATAAAGCTAATATTGAGTAATGAAGACATCCTATGCCCTATGTCTTAACCCAGTGTATTTATAACAAAACTCATCTAACTTGATATGCTTTTTCAATAACACTGCAACGAGAGCTGTATTACTGATAACTCATTAGAAACATCGTAGACTAGTGGTTCTATGGATTCATGTAAAGGACAATGCATGGTTTAAACTAATTCTTTTTTATATCTAAAGAAGGACAACATAGATTGAATAAGTAGTGGAATTGGTTAATCATACAGGTATTCTGGGAATATTTAGTGGAATGATGTGTCTACAGATGGATGTATGTAATAAATTTCTATTATTCTATTATAGTATTGTTTGCTTTAATTTCTATAATGAAAAAAAGGTTCAGGGTTTAGAAATATTACGCCAATTACGTTAAGGTGCAAGAAAATAACGTTTTAGGAACTTATTAGTTCGAGTCTGGTGCAGTGGTGGTTAAAAACTGTAAACATGTGTATTCTTCCGAATCTATTACTATTATCAGAGATTCTAATGACCAGTAAGAAGTATAAATCCTAATCCAGATTACCTTTCCAAGAGAAACCCAATGATCTACAAGTTTCCCGAAAAAAACAGCAATAAACTGTGTACTGAAGAAACTGTCAGGGATATTTTGGGCCTATTTCAATAATGATATTTCTAATAACTCCATGAAATTCCAGGCATATATGATGAAATGCGATATCAATTCATAATAAGGAGACTAGTTGGATGTGGATATTGATTTTGCATTTTTGATATTGCATTTAAGTAGGTACCTGTTTACATTATTTTCAAAATCATCTGTAATATATAACAACATAAGAAGATTGTGAAAGAAATAAGAACAATTTAAAATCCAAAACATACATTTTAAAACTATTTATTACATTGGTTAGTATTTTTTTTTTTAATCCTTTAGAATATTGTGCCTTGGTAAATATAACTCCATGCAACACAAAACACAAGTTAGCCAATTATCCATTGTGTATTTGCTAAATGAGGACTCATTTATAAAATTGATGGTAGGAATAGTAAAAAATTTTTTTGGTTTAAGCCGATGAGGCAAGAGCCACAAAATTTAAAGTGTTAGGACCATTAGGCCAAGAACTAAAGGAAAAATATTTATTTTGTATAAGATAACAATGTAAACATGACCACATATAAACTTTACATCACAAAGACAATTCTAAATTCGTTCAGTCGCCCGAGGGGAGTGAGACAGGAAAGGATAATATCCTGGAACCCAGGACTCGTTTGATCATTGTTCCTCACGATACTGGTTCAGTTTATACAGTTTACGCTTGGCTAGTCCCACTCAATACCGGTATGTAGATTAATATTGTGTTTAGTAAAAATATATTCCATCTACAATACGTGAGCAGTTTTTATAATTAAAATCTGCAAAGTCAATTCTATTTGGGTATTGCTGAGAAGTCAACTGCTAATAAGCTGTTATTAACCATTCAAAGTAATAATATGAAAGTTCACAAAAATTGCAGAGGTTGTACCCTCTGGTTCTCAAGTCTAGATTTATAAGTAGGTAGTCATTAACAATTTCAAAAATATTTCATCTTAGCTATTTAGAATATTGACTTACATTAACCTTAAACAAGTATAAATTTTAACACTAATCTTTTTATGATCACATAATGTTTCAGGATAATATACGTTCAAAATTTTGAAAAACAATACTTATATCTCAGTTACTAGACATATATATATATATATATATATATATATATATATATATATATATATATATATGTATATATATATATATATATATATATATATATATACATATATATATATATATATAATGAATGGATTTAGAGGTATTAGGAAAATTAACACTTGTTATATTATTAGTAAGACTTTAATAATTATCGCATAACAAACCATACATATTTTTGAAAAGTACACAAAGCACAGTAGAAGTATGAAGGAAAATGACCACTGCAATAAGGAACAAATTATTGCGATCAATCCTGATTAGACTGTTTTATACACCATAACTTTGTAAAGTACATCATTTTAAAATTCCGAACCTTTACGTCTTGATTATCATACATAACAGTATAAAACGTATGTAAATTGTCTGCAAACTCTCCTGACTTAAGATAATTTATCCAGTGAAGATTTTTAATTCAGCATCGTAATATGACCTGTGAGATAATTTAATATCACAAGTTTGTAAAGTGTCACAATTTAGAAAAGAATATTCCTTTGTGGTTTAATTGAGGAGTAATATTACGTGTAGAATAATATTGGTGCAAGCGTGATTATTATGATTCTATGTGTGTACATTGTACTCATTAAATATGCGAACATGGTTTACTGTTCAGGTAAATTCTGAAGTCCAGTAATAGTATGAAATAGTTAGTTAACGTTCAACTGTAATTTGTTCATTAACCGTGAGAAATATTTAGCGTTCACTTAAAAAGTATTGATGGTTCATAATAAAGTTAATTAATTTTATTTGTTATCTTTATGCCTCTGAGACATTTAGCAATAATTACTGCATTGTTCCTAATATTCATAAAATTGAATTCACACCTAACAAATTTTACCAGATTTCAGAATGAGTTCGATTTTTCTATCTAATGACTTTAGTCATGTTTATAGCAAAAATGTTATAAAGTTCTCCAGGAACTGATCCTAGGGCTAGATATATGTTTCAATACTATAATATTGATTTGATTAGTCACTAAATGAGCACATTAGTCATTCGTGGACATTAGAGCAGTTTGAGGTCTCTCGCTTGTATTTATTGCCGACAACTCTAAAAACGATTATCAATATTACTTCAATATATACTTTAATGATCAGGAGCTTATTTATACAATGTGCTAATTAGTATTATGTTATAGAATTTTTCTTGTGACGATAATTATCTACGAGTAAATTATCCGGCATGCCAATACCGCGACGAGTTGGTTCGAACCCTTCTCATAGTAACTTAATATTAACTATTGTCTTGTTGATTCATTTCTGATAGCTCTGGTGAGAGAACTCACCTTAAATTATTGGTGGTTGGCCGAATTAATTCAACAATGAGATATGAAAGGTAGATTCTTCCAAAAGCGTACTTACAAACATTTGCACTATACTCTTTAAGAACGATCATAACAAAAATAAGTTAGGATTTGAATTAACTGCTGTTGCTGTTGTTGAATAAGGTTTAGCATATCGTAATTCAATAAGTTACATAATAAAGGGTAAACAGATAAGGAATCAACATAATTCTAGACTAGGTACTTATTACCACAATCCACCTTGTGTCAATAGATAAATCTCTTGACAATAAATTAAAATCTGTTAGACCTACTTATTCAATTACATTGGCTCATCACAATGCTTAATTTTGAAATATTGTAGGCAAAAGTTACAAAATTATCTATCTTAAAATCTTATATTACACATACTGCTTGTATTCATATAGGATCTTCATTAACGTTAAAATTGGATTTTTAAAAGAACTGTCAAAGAGACTACGGGAAGCAAATAGTGTTAAAAAAAGAGCTTGCAAAGACTTTACACATTTTTTGTGTGACAACCAGATATACAGGAAAGTTACGTCACACTACGTGTCCTGTAACAGATTTCGCTGAGGCTGCATGTACAATTTCATTAGGTTAACAAGATTACTTATTATACGATGACCTCAAGACTACTCATAAGACCAATGTAAAGATTTCTACTGCCCTTCAGCCATATCTCTTCGCGTGACACGGACTACCATCGGGTTTGATATTGCTTATATAGAAATAATTTAATTCAAAACTGCAAGTTTATATCACAGTTCGTTCTCTATGGACAGACGAGCAAAATGGAAGTTTTCCAGCCCCTCGAGTCATAGGGAGTCATGTTTGACGAAATGTATGTTGTAAATTGTATTGTTGTTATTTATTTTGCTCAAATGTTGGGGAAAATGAGCTTTTTTTGTTGAAAATATAATTCAGGTAAAATTTCAATGAAAACATGACTATTTTATCAATACTGTATAAAACGCGCAAGTTGGGCCCAATATACCAGGAGTTCCATGAAAAGATGCATAAATGGGGCTTTTCAAAGATACTATTCTTTCTTTTCAGGAGTCAAAAAAAGCAATCAAAGAAACCAAACAATACAATCAAACATACACTTTGAGATTAAGAAAAAAATCGTAATGCCGAAGATATCTGACCTTGAGTCATTTCCGACCATCAGGTGCGCGCCGACTATCCGGCATCACAGGAAGTACGTAGTTCTTTTGAAGTTCACCTTGTTTTGTTGTCAAGATAGACTGTGATATATTCAGCTACACTTTGATTGGTATTTAATTTCATTGTGTTTCAGTCTTTAAGAATGCATTCCTTAAAACGTTGTGTGCTATTTTTACAACACAAAGACGACAAGTGTTCAAAATCCTGAGTAATGTCTTTTTCATTAATAATAAAGTGTAATTTTTTTATTTATCTCACAAATAACGGACTCGAAAATATTTTAATATCGAAAAAGTTATCCAAACTTCAATCCAATAATCCTTTACACATTTTTATCTCCTGACTGTCTGTTCGTCTTCCACACTAAGATAATAGTTGTTCTGAATATAGAAAAATTATAATACAACTTATTTTACAATATGATGTTTTTTAAATTTATTTTTGTAAGGTATCTAGAACATTACCTAATTAATATTTTTGTATTTCTGTTAATTCTGTTTGTATACACACACAGTTAATGACAGTATTTTAGCATATAATATGTATTCAATACATTTATAAATGAACATATGAAGGTGTTCAAATGGATCAAGCGAATGTGTAATTCAGTCACGCCCGAAGTTAAAAAGTTGCGGAAAGTGTGAGAACGCGAATTGTAACAAACTACAGTTCTGCTCACTTCCGGCATACAGAGCGGCCTTTTGTTGTGTTTCGCAGAGAGTTCAGCTTTTGTAATTTTAAGTAATTCCTAATGGCTGAACTTTACAGTCTGCTTCTACAAAAACAGTTCCTTCTACAAAAACAGGTGAACTGAATTAAATGCAATACTGCATTCAGTACCTCAAATATTCTATGATTAAAATATGTAATAATTTAAAAGCGAAAATAAAAAATAAATGTTTATTTTTTTATTCCAAATGAGCACTTATTTTATTTCTCTAATTTTGAAATAAGTTACTAAACAAAAAGATTATTAAATATTAAAAATTTTACATTGTACGGTGGTCGTTAATTGCATAGTCTTCACATTATAAAGTCATAAGAGCAGTATCTTTGTGTGAAAAAAGGTTTTATTTTTTATTTTCACAAAAGCTTTACAATCCAAATTAGCTTATAAGATATGAAGATCTCTAATTACAAGACATTTCAAGTTTCTGGATATAAATGTCTTATATGCTTTGTCGAAGGAACTACGATAAATTGGTTCTTTATCTCATATAAATGTCTTAAAATCCGATTAGCACCAACTTTTGAAAATGTTTTATCTTTTACCCTTCCTCGTCGTTATTAAAATCATTTTGCTCTGATAGTGTATCGTAGGGAAATTTAGACTTAAGTTCTTGTTTGGTTGTTTGCTAGGCTTCTTGTTTTATACGAAGACTTTGATCTATGTGCCGCCAAATTCAATACCTTTAACATGTACACATTTGTGAAAAGATATTTAAAATCAAATCTATTTGTGTTACACTTTGAATTTTTTATGGCTTTGGATGCCTAAGGATTTGCTGTCTAAGGATATAAATAATCCTTCCATAGTACAACAAGTAAGAATCAGGTAAGTTAAATCATATTATATTAATCGATTAGTAGTTAACCAAAGTCATTCTTATATTTTACTTTGTCTTTTACCAAAATTATTTTCTTTCCGTTTTTTATAATTTTGCTGCAAGTGTGAGAAAATGAGGCGGAATGCTTTAAACGAGAAACAGTTGCCGAACTTTACTCTGATAAATTAAGTTACCTGAAGCTAATGCATAAGTCGTGTCACACAATACATGCATGCAATGTAAACTTCCTGTAGTGAAATATAGTTCACTTTGGGTAAACAATATTTTAGGACCGATTAAATATTTGAATGCTCTTGTGCGATTTTGGTATTCATACAAAAACTACTCATTATCGAATACACATATTTAATTACCATGAAACACTCAAACGTTAAGTACATTATATTTGTTTTCGCTAATTTTAGATTTAAAATCACACTTGTGATTTTGTGAATTTGTAAACTGCAGTCCCGTGTACTTACAATTTTCTTATAAAACATAATTGAAATCCTGAATAGTGAAGTTTTGCAAGCTTACAGCATAAGATTAGTATACACACCATAACTTTGAGATCTAGGACCAAAATGCTAGAGGCGGCTGCATCCTCCCCGCCTTCTAGACCATAACCTTTCCCGTTTCATTGTTTCTCATTACGTGCCATGATACCAGAGGGTATGCAGAAATTTATTTTCTAGTTAGTGTTCCACTTTCGCTCGTGCTGGTGTAATGTGCCGTCTTTTCTCTTCACTTCTGTGCAGTTACAAAGCTCAGGAGTATTTTTTCCAGTCCATACTTCACACTGTTCGTGTATAATAATTCATGTATAATACATACATTTTCAAATGACTGACCATTGCCACACGTTGTAGGTTGTGAATGTTTATTTATTATGTTTTTTACCTGAGGAAGAGGGTAGATTTAACTACATTCGAAATGTTGTAACAACACTTTTGAAACAGTCCGAAATGCTGTTTTTCTTGAATAAAAAAATAACGATCTCGTAATAAAAAACGTCATAGAACGAGCATCATCTCACACCAGCATTCGATGTAGTTTTACAAATTTTACAACGTTTAATTAAATAGTCTGCTGGTGATTTATTTTACATCATACATGCATACTAGATCAAGGACTTAAAAAAGTAAGGAACTTTTTAATGTTTAGCTATTTTTTGCATAATTATGGTGGCAAAGAGATAAATTTAGAAATGTCTAAAAATAAATTTCTGCATCTTTCAAAGGTTTTATTATCTTAAACGATTACCGTACTAGTTATATTATAACAAAATGTTTTGATATAACAAAGTATGAGTAAGCCACACTACGTGTCACATAACAGGCTTCACAAGCTCGTATTATGTGCATTTCAAATTTATAGCTCATTTTATGTCCTGCTTAAAGATAGTAAGACTGACGATCTTATAGAAAGTAAATACACCCCCCCCCCCGGTAGGTAAAAGATAAATTGTGTTAGCCTACTGAGTGATTGGCTTCAATGACGCTCAGTCAAATTCCATTGTTAGACACACAGCCATCCTATGATGGCTGGCTATCATTCCACTTTATTTACAAATGAAGTTTCATGCAAAATTTAAAGCATACAGATGAAATTTTTCTCAACATATCTTCATACACATTCACGTGTTTGTTCACATGTTAGGTTTCATAGGAATGTACAAATAATAAAAGCTCTGAGAGCTAGGGAGGGTACCAATGCAAGTGTGCACTGAAATAAAATAGAATTTTAACATTGACTTTCCTCTCAATAATTTTTTCTCTTTACTCCCTGAATAGCAATATCGTATGGTAAAGTCCGATATGACTGTACTCAGTTTCTTTATGGATTTATTTATTTGAGGTGGCGCACAGTCAAACAGACAAATAATTTTCCAACTTATCGAATGATAGACTTCACATACGCTCAACCGATCAATATTTCAGAATAAAACCACGTTCGAAAAGTGAATATTTGGCTGTTCAAACAAAGTTGGAGCTCTAGTGAGTTAACTCAGCTTCAAAATAACTTCAAAATTAAAATGTACATATTTCAAATTTAAATATTATTTCTTAGTGTATATTCGTTGTAAATTGAGATCTTCAACAAGGTGAATGACACTCATTATAAATGATTCCTAATTGTTATATTTATAGTAATGTACTCAATCTTCATCTCTATATCAATATCATCTTAATCTCTCGATCTTGTCATGGACTTTTAATATGATCTTTCCTCTGTTTTATTATTTCTTTTAAGTATATGAATAAAACTAACACACGTTCAAATATTATATTATTGTATTCATTTTCTCTGCATTTTATGTATTTGAGATACAGTGCGGACAAACAGGCAGATACACAAAAATGTTAATTTTCCAGCCTCTCAAATGATAGACTTTGATTACGGTCAAGCTGAAAGTTATATATTTTGGAATAAAATTTGAAAATTTATTAAGTTAGCTCAGCTTCAAAATAAATTTTCAGAATTTAAGATGTATAAATTTCAAATTTTAATTTTAATACTGAACATATATTTTTTGTGGATTGAGATCATCCACAAGGTGCAATGACATTCAGTATAAACACTTCCTAATTGTTATATTTATAGTAATGTACTCAATCATATAGCATGTGTTACGATATAAATAAGGCCGTGGTGATGTAGGCAAACTGTCTGTGACAGGGCCATCCATTACACAAGACCGTCCATTCACACGCTCTTAACTAACTGCGAGCTTCGCCACATACAGTTACGGCTCATTGCGTGTAGTTTCTCGCATAATTATATTTCGTAGAAATGTAAAGATAATATAATAATGCCTTCATTTTGTGATTTTCAAAAATGGACTTTTCACTTATTACCCTCCTAATCTTAGAATTAGATGAAGCTATGACGCAATGTTTAACTATCCCAGGTGTTGAAAACATAGCAATTATGTTCTTATGTTATATATACCGATTATTCTTACATATTCCGGATAAAATTTTGAATCTTAAGCTTATGCTTCTTCTACAATACATAAGAAATATTGACACCCATGCGACTCTTGAGTCCAACACAATCCGTAGCCCTGAAGAAATCATTTATGCATAAAATAGTCATTTACTGAATAAGTTTCTTCGTTTAAGATGTATTGAACTCAAGTAACTTGTTTATTCCATATTTTTGTGGAAAACAAATAAACCCACAGTTACAACTTTCTAGAAAAAACATGAAAACACATACCATGAGTGTGAATACCTTATGAAACTTGTTAATAGTACTACATCTATATTTCTTGATAGTGTTGTGCATACAAAGTATATTTTAAAACTTTAAACATAATTATTTCACCTTACTTAGTTATCAATGAACTATTTATAAAAATACTTTGGGTTCCATCTAATTTTGATAGACAAACTGTTTGCAATCTAAGATAATTATAACAATACATTAATGAAATTGGATGAGTAAAAAGTAAATTGTTAATCACAAACTTGGGTGATTATAGGTAAAAAAAATCCGTCCACAGATTATCTATAAATCGAACTGAGGTGTAGACTTTACATTCCATATACGAGAGGTTATAATGCTATAACGTGCTATACGAGGGTTGCTATTATAGTGTTTTGTTCTGTCTGCCTTCTGCAGGATATCTTAAAAACTACTTGAACATTAAACTTGTAATTTAACTTAAGATTTCATTTTTACATTGAAAGTAAATTGAGAGTTCGATGATGATGCATGGAGTTAGTTTGAGCATTAATGAAGCCATAACTTTCCTCTTCCCGTGAGTGATTTCAGCTATAGATTTGAAGTTGTTCATATAAACTATTACTATAAGGCTGGAACATTTCCTCTTCTCTATTTTTTTTAATTATCTTCCACAGGATATCTCGAGAAGGCTTTGAACTACTGATGTGAAACTTTGAATGAAACTTCAGGACTGTTACGCAACACGTGATGAGGCGTGTCTATATATTTTTGTATTAAGTACATTATTCGAAGAACACTGCCAGCATAATTCATTGAATTTGCATAATCGTGTTGAAAATCTAAGCGTTTCTATATTTTCAGCACTGTATATGTAAAAACTTAGAGCTCTGTGCATCACCTTGTTATTTTTAATGAGTGTTAATATGTTAACTTTTCGTTATGTGGTATAGCATTTGCCCCCAATACAAAAAACATAATCACAGAAAGCAAACGTTCAATGTCAGGTAAGCATTCATCAATTTTATTTAATAAGGTATTTTCTAGAGTATTTAGGTATTTAATAAGGTAATATCAGATTCAGCATAAGATTTGTCTAAAAACTTAATGTATTGTTACATGTATACCTTCTACAAAAGTTACTTCTCAATTCTTGTAGAAGCATCGGAAAGCTCACCTTTGGCATTCATTATTAAACATACTAATGAACTCACAATTTGAAAATATACAAAGGAAAACAATTTTTAAGTTGATAAAATAAACATAAACTGTATGTACAAAACCGCTCACGAAATAATAATTATTCATGATATACACGTCCATTTTCCCCTGTGTTTGCATATAAGATCACAAATGTCGATTCCGAAAGATTACCTATCTTTTTTTATTTTATTCATAAAATAACTATACTTAAAGTTTTATTTTTGTAATACATTTACTGCAATCTAAACAGGCGCTAAACATTTATTCGCTTTTAAATGTGATTTGAAAATTTTCCGATTTTATTAACTATCTTTGGTCTTTCAATTTCCTGGACTTATTAAGTAGATTTATGATCAGATTAATATGAGTGGTAAGTTCATGATTACAAACGAGCCTACTACTAACTCAGGTCCTTGTCTTTGAACATTCGATCACTGTCTTTATTAACACGAGCAGAAAAATACATTCAATGACTAGAAGAGTATCAGTAACGTTCAACTATGCAACATAAGTTTTATTTCTCAAAAAACTCTGATCTTGTATTTTTGAAACAGATTCAATCTAGGCGTTAGAAGTATATTCTTGTTTGATTTTTTATTTTGGTCACGTCACTGCCAACCCAAACTTGCTAATGTAACCTAAGAAACCAACCCCTGCCTCTGCCTCTGAATAACAAAAGAGAGATCATGCTCTCTTTGTCTATCAAGTTGCCGTGGCTGCTTGTGTTTAGTGAGGCTGCTATTCTTGGCCTGCGATAATCTGCATTGAAAAATAATGTATTGTACTTTCACAAATTTTGTATCCATTAGAACTACTTAGCTCTCATTCTTTATTTACTAACCGGATAATTTACAACTTTGCCTACTCAATTTATTACTGTTTAAATTTATTGCTTGCAGTGTCTTTGGACGTAAGAATTACATATCCAGTATTTACGTATTACATATGTAGTACTTATACATACTCGAAATAAGTTTGTTATCCAGACTCCAGCAATAATACAGCGTGTATCAAAATGAATGACCTGATTTTAAAACTCAATATCTATTGCTATAAATGTAGGTACTACAAAAATAATATCTATTGCAAAATACTCACAAAATCTTAGAGTTTTAGGTTCATTTTCCAACAGGATGGAGCTCCGCCTCACTGGCACAACAATGTTCGGCAGCTTCTCAACAACACTCTGCCCCACCGCTGGATAGGGCGCACGGGACCTCGAGACAATGCCCTTCATTCTTGGCCTCCAAGATCACCAGACTTGACCCCATGCGACTTTTTCTTGTGGGGATATGTGAAGGAAAAAGTGTTTGTTTCCCCCTCTAACTCATGACATCGAAGAACTAAAGAATAGAATAACTGTCGCAATAAGGTCTGTGAACGCAGATACGTTGTGTAAGGTTTATGAGGAATTTAGCTATCGTCTGGATGTTGTTCGTGCTGCTGCTGGTGGACATATAGAACATTTGTAATAACATACCTAAAACTTTAAGATTTTGTGAGTATTTTGCAATAAATATTATTTTTGTAGTACATTTTTAGCAATAGATATTGAGTTTTAAAATCAGGTCATTCATTTTGATACACGCTGTACATTATTTCGAGATGGTGACGGAAAGCAATGTTATACGTTTAATTTTCCCCAACTATCCACTTATCTGTAAATGAACATATTAAAGTAACATAACGAAAAAGAATATTGGAATTAGGAGTGAAATTACACCCTGTTCATCACATTTTACTAACTATCTTTTCCTCTAAATACCAGGATATACTTGGTAAATCACCATCAAATACTTTACTGAATAACATTCTCAATGAAATTCGTGTTGTAAAATGATTGAGATGGAGCGCCTTACATCTGGTCTGGGTGTTCGGTCTACACTCTTCCAGTCCATTATCCCGCAGATAGGGAGCATCCATTACTCCTGGCGGGAACAGTCTGGTCAGTCCTTGTCATTAGAGTAGACGAATTGGGCGATTTATCTTTACGTTTATCTTTTACTCAACTATTTGTACTGTACTAAAATTAAGATAATAAACTATCTTTACTACTTATTATCACTTACTTGTAGTATTGCATATTTTACATATAGAGAGAGATACGACTATTATAAATATATTGTGTTTATTTTAATTTTCAAAACATCAATAATTAATTGATCAGGATTGGGAATAGTTCAAATATTTTACTTTATACTTCCATGTTGCCTTCTTTTAAAATGTTTTTATTGTATTATTGAGATAAATAAAATTTATGAACAACTTTGATTCTGCTCGAACTAAAAGACATAAAAGCCTTATCTATATTTATTTTATTTTAGGTCAAAATTCTGCGTGTTATAAAGATCAGGTTTCCTGATCAGGTTGCCTACTGGCTAGATATGTGTTTAGTAAATGTTAGGTATGTATTTATTGTCCTTTATAAATAATAATGTGAAATTCATAATATTCATATTAAAATACTAGATTATCGAATTCATCATATTGTTTACATTACATGAATACATATAAAACTATTACTATCAACGACAACATGACAAAATCTGATTGTGAGATTTTTTCAATACCAGCGTTCATTCTCTGAACTAGGGTGCAATAGAGATCTTTGACCTGTGTATAAATACAGGGCTCAATGGATTTCTTAAATTAGATTTATAAATATTTCAGCAGGTGTTACATTTTGTTTTTACTTGTTCAAGAGCTATTATACCTGCCCTATTGATCATAATTGTCATATTATAGTAAATATAAGTGGCTCATTTTAAAATATGTTTATTTATACTTAGGTTACATATAAGGGTTCATTCACACAGATCGGGCTTATTTTGTACAGATCAACAATAAAATAACTCAAGTAACACAGATTATCATTAAAAGTATGGGACATGCTTCAGATTCTCTCGTCCAAATGTATGGTATTTGTTTAATACGGATCGTAAACCGTTATTTAGATAAACACTAAAAAAACATTTCAAAGTGAAAATATTCAAAAGAATTTTTTCTTAAAATGGGAAAGACATTTATTTTTTACTTGACTATTGATAGCAGTACTTACTCCTAGTATAAGAATACAAATTTACATTTGTAAATATGTACATTTTGTGCTGTAAGAAAACTTGGATGTTTATTAACTTGAAAACATTAACTCGTTATTACAAATACAAAATGCAAGTCTATTCATGGAGTACTAAATGTAGTCAGTACTATGTTACTGTGAGATGATTTAAATAAATAGATTAATTATATCTCATTATTCATAATCCACCATATATTACGTACATTATCTCATAATCAGATTGCTAATAGGTACAAAATAACCAATAATGATATAAGATTGCAGATCTAAGATTTACATAGGACTAGCAAGCTACCTATTCATTATAACCATCATTTTTTAACACGGACAACTTATTTAGCACGCGTAATTTGGGTATATAATAGACTCTCAGGTACTATACAACTACCTGTGTGTAGCTTTGATGCTACATAATTAAATCCAAATTGACCTGAAAACCATAAAAAATAAGGGTTGTCACAAAAACTGATCTAGAATATGGAATTTGAATTTTTATTTCATGTTTCACTGTTTTTACATTCCTGACTATGTTAGGTCTGTGATTACCGTACCGGACTATAACCCCACAGGGTTCTGTACGTTTATAATAGAACATTTGTTTATAATATATTTGGCAAGATTAAGATATAAATTAACCAAATTTATCCTATTCGTTATCATTGGTTACAAAAGTAGTGGGTGTTGACGTTAGACAATGTGTTGCTTGTCAACCTAGGAGTTGAAGAATATCACTAAATGGTGTATTCTCTACACATCAAGAACAAAGAAAACAGACGTTTTTTCTTATAATTTGGATTTACCCTACAAAAAATAATTGCATTCTATACGTAAAATATATTATTGTACAGTTTCCTTTTTAAAGCTGAAGTTGGATTCATGAGAATATAAGGTAACTTACATTTATGAAGGCGTACAGCAATGCGTTATATAAATCTCATCTTATTGATTAAAAATATAAAGTTTTAAGTTTATTGCAGTTTTAGAATTGTGATAAAATAAGGTTATTTTTGTATAATACGTTTCAAAAACATGATAATAATGAATATAATACTTAATACGTCGTATTATTTACTCGTATGTTACTCTGTGGCAACAGAGTGAAATTTATTGCAAGTTTTATAAATAAAACATTTCATACAATGAAATTAGTAACGCCTAGGTCAGGCAGTGCGTGTGAATGAAATAGAGTATGTGACACAGGCAGAACATTAATATATCAACTCGCACTTATATTTTCCTATTCAAATTAATTAAATCATTGTTTATTGAAAAAACAAAAAATATGAAATTGTGAAATAGGACCTTACATCATCAATATTAATTTAATCCTCTATTTGTAAATATGTAAATTTTGTGCTGTAAGGAAACTTGGATGTTTATTAACTTGAAAAAAATAAACTCGTTATTACAAATACAAAATGCAAGTCTATTAATGGAGTATTAAATGTAGTCAGTACTATGTAACTGTGAGATGATTTATAGTACTGTATTTATAGTACTATTAATGATTAAATGTTAATGAAACCACAGAGCACTGAAGATTACTCACTTAGAACTAATGGTAAACACAGTTTAATTGGATTTGGAATAAGTTTTAGTTTTATCGTTGTTCCTTCACCCTTTAATATCCGGATAAAACAATTACACACCACTAGAGGACCACTATTATCTTCTGCACAAATGTCCTTTACGTTCGACTAATGCTGCTTGTTATCTTCATCATTTGGAAAACAATTCCTTCTAAAGGCCACAACCGTTCAAATCACATTATAAGATATAATAAGTTTGTTTTTGTATTTAATATGTCCTCTAACTCTTCAATATTCATAAACGGTACAAAACTATTGTTTGTAAATAAAGGAAATGTAGAGTTCAATTTAATTTATTGGTCAGTAAGGATACTATGTTTTGTATTATTAAGATTGTGATGTTGTAAAATAATTGCTTCATTTTACACAAAAACTATGTTTTAGTATTTACCAGTTATAAGATTAAACGATTTTTATCTATTGTCTTATATTAGATTCATAACGAACGATTATCCCAATAACTGAGTGAGGTATGCAAAAGTTAATATTTTTTTAAATATATTAATAGAACGATTATTTGATCTGAGATTATATGGGCATCCACGTTATTATATAAGGCACTGAAGATGTAAGATTCAATACCGGTACATATTAGGCGAAGAGCCAAAAAAGTGTCATATATGTTAAGAAATCAAACTATATTAAGACATAAAACAACGATTTCAAACGAAACCGTAAAGAATAAAATGTTATTTTTAAACTTAAATCTAACTAAATAATACAAGTAATAGCCATATTAAAATGGAAAATATTAATTATTAGTATTTTAATAACCCACATTACAACACAATAACACTCGACAAGTTGTCTTGAACGACGCCGAACTTCAAAATACTTGAGATGATTGTTTCCGATTCTCCAGTGTCATGTCCATAGACTAATACATCGAAATAATAATAATAATAATTTTATATATATATATATATATATATATATATATATATATATATATATATATAAACCCAGACACATGTTAAAATAAAAAATGTATGAAATCACCCTGACGTATAGTACAATAACATAACATTTTAGATTAACCAGCGTTTTAAAAAACACATTTTTTACTATTAGCTGTTTCTGACATTTCCTTGGTATTCATCATACTAATATTGTACTCTACTATGAACATTTGGAATCAATTAATGATACATGTTTAATTATGATTTAATGACATGCTTTTAAAAGTTATGCTAACGTTTCAAGGGTTCTATTTCGTGACTGTGCTCGATTCAGATTTATAACAGAGTCGAAGGGGGGAAATTAAGTGTAGATAAGGCGCGCTACGGATACTGGGCCTTGTAACTAATTAGTGTAATTATTAATTGAGCTCTTTAATGAAACATTCCCCATTTATAACGTTATATCTGAGACACATTAATTATTTATAACTGACATTTTTATTCGTTTGAAAATAATGAATGAACTATCTTTACTAGATTCGATTGATAAATAAACGGTATAGGAACCGGTGATCCAACAGTAAAACCAGTGTTGCATGTGCAGAAATTCTGCAATTTTTATTGCAGGGAGTAGAGACGCGGACTGCTAACAATGTCACGTACTTTGCTGCATATGCTAGATGGTCGTTTATTTAGGTTTCTCAAATATCAAATATACATTCAGGAAAATTCTGATAAAACTTCCTTACAATTCTTCGACTGAAGTTACTTTTTATAAATAATGATTACATTAATTATTTCACTGTTTTACCATTTTAAGTTTTAATACATTATATATAAGTCTAATCAGCTTGGAAGAATTTATAATCTTTTTACAAAGTAGTTAGTAGTATTATTTTTTGCCTATTCTTAAAAACTTTACATTATATCAAATTTTTTAACACTACTAAGAATTTATTTTAAGTATCGTTTGAAGTACGTACATGTTGGAAGTAATTTATACTAAACTCGTTATTTGTTTTCATAAATGGTTCTTTTAAAGTATAGAAAGAATATAATTATAATTAAAATAAATAGTTGATGTTAGAGATGTAGCCTCGAAAAGTGTTTTATAATAAATAACATAATATTAATAAACTTTTAACACTTCTAAACTTTTATTTTTCTTGTATCGTTTGAAGTACGTACATGTTGGAAGTAATTTATACTAAACTCGTTATTTGTTTCATAAATGGTTCTTTTAAAGTATAGAACGAATATAATTATAATTAAAATAAATAGTTGATTTAGTGATTAATAACTAAATAAGGTCATTTACTTCCGTCGGACACTATAACCCAGTTAGTTAATTGCGTCATGAGGTGACATGTGTTTTGAAGGTTTACTATTCCTTCACCATCAGGCCGAGCGTTGCCATGTTGATGAAATGGGTTCGTCAATAGACTTAAAAGTACAAACCACTCCAAAACAGAACAAACACAAACAGTGATTGCTCATGCAGACCGTGGCACAGCGACGGCAACCTGCAGGTGGACATGAGCCTTTTCACTAAAAACAAGCCTGGCGCTATCAGCCCATCAGGAATACATATTACAAGAGTACTCGCTTAGTATAGGTTATTGCTGTGTAAATTTTACAGGTTAATTGTTTATCTATCCTTTCAAAAGTGTTTTTATTATGATATAACTGACTACTTAACTTGATAAAAATCATGCAGTTCTGATGGTAGCAAAAATATGTCATCAGTCACGGCAGTTTTGTGTATTTTTTTAATAATAACATTACATTTTTAAATATAAGTTGTTTGTTAAATATGGCTAGTTTATTTAGTAAAATAAAAAATAGTTGTTGATTGTACTAATATATTTTATATAAAATATTTCTCATGTTGATGCCAACAAATAATCAAGGCTTCAATATTTATAATCTCTTTAAACATGATTGAGTTTTATATAACACAATTGGTTTTTTTATAATCGAATATCAAATCGGTTTTATATGTACTATTTTTGGAAATTTAAACTATTGAGAAACACTAGTTGAAATTAAAAAGATTGTTAAAATAAATTCTTTGTATTTAAAAAAGTTCCCTTATAATGTCCAAAAATTGGGAAAAAATATTATTTTAAAAATATATTTTTACGTATTTTCAAGTATCAAATTTGTTATCTTTTTAAGTAGAATATTTTGACAGGTAAAAATTTATATTTTTTCTTAATATTGGAAAAGAAATTTACTTCGATAGTGTACTTAAATTTTAATTTATTTCCTTAATTATCTCTAGTAACCTAAATATATATGAATTCCAACAACTATTGATTTTTACTTGATTTCCTCTTGAATGCATATAAGAGAGCGTATCACGGTAAACAATGATTAACCTCTAGATCCTGGCCACGGTTTGAATGTTAGCCTACTCGTGTAGCAGATACACCCGTGATATTCTGCAGATGTCTGTGAGCTCACGAGGAACTTCTCCGTGCTGCTGCATGCCGTTCCATTTCCTTTAATTTTCATACTAGAACCAAAAATTGTCCAAAACTTTCTATATATCAATATTTTGTACACTTTTCCTTCAAATTATCATTTTATTGCACTTAATCACAAATTTGTACTACTGAGGGATGTTATTTGTTTATTTTTTTTATTAATATAATAAAAAAATTTGGTTAGCTTTAAGTATAGATCAACAAAAATCATAGATGCATACTAAATACGTATATTAAATACATCTAAGATAATGGGTGATTCTTTTTTAAAGTTAATAAAAGTTTCTTAATAAATATTTTTGATATAATATTTTTATATTTTAGTCAGTTTATTACTACTTATATTTAATTAATAATTCAAGTAACACGAAAAACGGGATTTCAGACATTTCTCATCTTAACATGTGGAGAATCTTAACTTTTCGAACTATTTAGTACAATCATCAATACTATAATAACTATAATTCAGGCTTTTCTTGCGTGTATTATACGAACTTGTTTCAACGTCCTCCATTACTTGCAATCAAAGAGATTCTCATTTAACGTTAAGATGAAAATTCTGAGATTCCAATATCTCCATTCCATCGGATCTCGAGGGATCAGACCCAACATGTCATGGATTCCAAAACATTCGTGATCTTTACAGTCTTGAACTGCTCTGTCTAAGGAATATCAGAGATGTTTGTTGGAAGAAATCTATCTCAATCTTCAACCATAGAGTATTTTTTTACCAACCTCCAAACTACTTGGAACCTTACGAACAAGGATACCATCTTCGTAGCATGTTACCCAGGATGGAGGGATGTACCTAGGCATGCGTGAGATTATTGTTCGTTGAGAGTTTTTAACTCTCTCATCGGACTCATTTCCATGCATTTCCAAGTCTTAAGACATCCCACAAGGTTGTTACGGTCACTCGTATTCAATCAATACCTTAAGTTTTGTGCATTGTTAATGTTATATCTTATGTTTTGATGGAGACGAAAACATATTTTCGTTCTCTAAACGGAGTGTTTTATTTTTGTAAATTACATAACGACAAATATTCAAAATCAAGAATTGGTGGTTTTATCGAGGCGGCAAATCCGTCGTCGTCCTCTCTCGGTCAGTGTGGAGAATCAAACGGGATGGTACACATTGAGCGGCAGATATGCCGACGGGCGGCAGTTCTGCTGTCGGCTGTTGATGTGCACCCGGCCACTGCCACTACATTCCACGGTTATTTTTCGTCGCCGCGCCGTCCAGACACTAGTGTACATGACCAAATGTGCGTCTACATACTCAACGGATTTCTGACGCTACTGGGCTCCAACTAGATCGTGCTGTCATCAAAACTAAATTTCAATATATTATAACTTATATTATTAAAGTAATAATTATTGTTTAACGAAATGAGTGAATTGTTTAAATACAACTAATTGCGTATATATCTAGTTTTTTAGTTTTGTTATTTAAGTAGTTTGGTTTTCACAATTTGCTTTGTTGAATAACACTTTTGACATCTTTAAGAACCACTTTATTATTAAGTATTTAGCTTTAAAATAGTTAAAAATGATTATATTCCATGTGCAACGTTAAAACCACTACTAATTATTGCTTTATTGTTTTAAGTATTCATTTAGATAAATAAATAAAACATTTTTATTTTCTTTATTCTGACTGAAGTGAGAATACGGCATGCATGGCACGAGAGATATACAGGTACATTCAGTCAGACTAAAAGTTCTGTTTTTTGAACCTGTTCATTACAATAACTGGAAATAACATTTTAACTTTTTGAAAATGTTACATATATTTTTTTTTAATCGCTCAACATTTTCTGACTTTTTCCACAGTTAATGGAATTTTGGAGATTTGACAAGATTGCTTTGATTGTAATTCTTATGAGAATTTCTTCTCCATGAGAGCCAAAATTTATTAATATAAATTTCCAAATTATTCCAAGGTATTTAATTCAAATTTCTAACTAGAAGATTATTTCATAATGTAAACACAATACATTTTTAATTATTATTTAATGTAGTTCCGTTTATTACCCAAATGCAATTTTATATGTATCTTGATCAAAATCGTTCATCAAAAGTTTTTTGAAGTATTATGCAAGGGATGTTATTAACGTGACAGCACGACGACGGCCAGTACGAGACTACGAGTGGGAAAAATATCGCCAAGTTTGTAGATGTGCAATTGGTTATGTACGCCACTGTCTGGTCGGTGACAAGTGGCAGTGAGCGGCTGCACATCGACCGTCGACGGTAGAACTGCCGCGTCGGCATTTCTGCTGCCCAATGTGTAACCTTCCGTTTAATTCTTCATACACTAACGGGTTTATCAATGAAAAGCTCCGCGAAAAATGGTTTAAAGAAGACATGATTAGCGTGTGGCATTTTAGAGACATCCTCCATTATCGACTATTCTGATAAATTTCTGGCGTGTGGCCAATAAACCCAGAAATAGCATTCACTACTTAAGTGTAAATATCACACGGCCGTCTTAGTTGAGACACTATGAGATTGGGAGCTTCAGATCCTACAATTTCAATCATCATTCTAATGGTTTTTTTGGATTACGTCAGGAAGCTTAGAAAATGTCTGCAGTATACTAGATCTATATATCTACCCTTGTACCCCATGAATCTCGATATTTGAGGTTAGTAATATACCGCTCCCAGACATCCATAAGGTTGCCTATAGCTAAGTGAGACACTGGTTTTTTCCCCCCAGAGTAGATCCAACTGGAAACCAGCCAGCCAGAAGTGAATCCTCCTGAGATAACAACAGGCCTTATGGTTACAAGAGAACTCTTAGAAATCCCTTTAGAAACAGGATATGTTAGTATACCTAAGACTGTATTTATTTAGTATCACTTTAAATACTGCTCAAATGCTACGCTTTATCCAATAATTAAATTGCCTTTTTTTAAAACAACATCTGTTTTTATGGTGTTTCTTTTATACTCAAATAGTTTTAAACTAAACTATTGCATGTTATTAAGTGTCCATGCATACTGTTGTACAGTGCAACTACAACTACCATGCTATATAAATATTCTCAGCTAAAGAACTTGGGCACTAATTGTATTTCTTGGTGGAGTTCTTAACTGTAATTATTCACGGGGAATGGAGACTAGTGGCAGCTCCTTTGTTACAGTCTCTCTAAAGTAACATCTTCACCTTCGCTTTGACTGAGCATTTCACAAAATAAATGTTTTTTTTTTTTTTTTTCAAATAAGAAAGGCACCATTTAATGAAATTACTATAAACTGTATGACATTTTACTTTTTTATTTTATTACGATAGAATAGAATAATTGTAATACAATGAATTTACTTTAATGCTAGCATAAAAATTATAGTTAAAAATGTGTAGAACAACCGCATCAAATTTCTTGAAACAGATTAATCTAATAGTAAATGGGATTATTAGCTTCATGTTACTACTTTCTAGCGAAAACTGACAACTCGTATGTGAATATCCGTACTAAAAACACGTGTACGTATTGAAATAGTAGAAGTTTATTGGATAGACTGCGGATTTGTTTATAGTAAATTAATAATGCTATGTGATATAAAGCAAAATTTTAATCATCTTCAGTTATGTTTGCAGGTTTAAATTAATATACTATATGATGAGCAACGCAATTATATGGCCGTTTCTTGACTAGCCTGTATGTGAAGTAGTATAATGTTTCTAATCAATGACAAATGTTATCCACTTTCAATACTGAAATATGTTGAAAAGACTATAACCTGTATAATAATTTCTTGTGACTGAACTCCTAAATTAGAGGGTTTACGTGATTATGGCTAACTTCCAAAACTGAATGTCCTTAATTTATAATCTTCAGTTCTGCTTCACATTTTACTTAAGTCTACGTATTGTCCTCTACGTTTTCAATCCGTAAAACTGTAGTTTCATAAGTATAGTTTTTGGTATTTTCTAAGCTAACTTTTTGTTGCCCCAGTTAAAATATAAGTACATCATTGTCAATCTATATTATTGTAGATACATTTTAAATTTCGGCCTAGGACAATGCTATTAAGGCAAGTACAATAATTATATAACTTTCTATGAAACAATGAGACTAACGGCCATTAAAGCCTAGTTAAACGTAACTAGTTTATAGCTAAAGGATTAAAATCCATAATTTTACACCCGAACTACCTATTACCACTAAATTATTGATATAACAGAAGTTGTAAACTGAATAAACGGTTTTGACAGCTTTACAGCTTTGGCGCAGAAAGTGATTATAACAAGGCTTTGAGGGTTTTATAACTGGATGTAGGTCGTAAACCGTTCATAACAGCGGCCTTTGTTTATTTGTTTGTGGAATAAAACTCTCAGCAGTCGTACGATATGGTGGGCCTAACATTAGGCCTATTTGTTCTTTATGTTATTCGGCACCATATCAGCAGATTGTGTGTATTTTGAAATGTTTACTTTTGTATAAGACTAGTAGAAAGATTGTTAATTCTTATATAGTAACTACAATTATTTTCACCTTCTGATATTGCATTCCTAAAATAATTTTTGGTAGTAACGTAAAAATTTTACAAAAATACATGAATTTTTACTCAGTTATTAGATACATGTAGATATATACAGATTGGAAAGGTATATTTTAATATAGGTATTTTAAAATATTATGAAGCTTTGAAATTCACAAATTCTCAGTTACATACTTTCTGAGAGTTAAGCTTTTTGTAGAACTCTCCAAGAAAGGAAATGTATTTATGCCGTTATTAAACCGATGTGATAAGTGAGACCAATGTGATAAGATAATGAGTGACAAAGGCAGCATATGTCCAATTCTAACACAAGGATATAATTGGATGGTATATGTAAGTGATCTCTTTAAAGATAAAGGTAGTTTTTCCAAAATATGTTTTAGGATGGAAAAGGAAAGGGACTTCTTTGGTTTTTATAATGGAAATAGAAAAATCCAAATGTTTAATTTATAATATTGCGTAATGATGATAGTAGTTAATATGGTTATGTGAATATATTGATTTTTAAATGCTTGTAGGCATGATGAGGCTTCTCACAAACACCACAATATGACCTGATTATCTCCTACAGCTAGAAACTGGGGTGACTCATGGACGTGATTGTCCAACAGTTGGACCCACAGTAGTTTTCATTCTAGTGCTGTTCTTCACAAATTTCAATTAACCGGGGTTGGGGCACCAAGGAGAAAGTGTAGCCAATAATAACCAACCGATAAAAAAAGAAAGTTGTTTCATGGGCCTAATATAAAGTGTATTTTTAGCAAATGTCTCTCTTCTAGGTTAGAACCTCACCATACTTTGTTAATTACGCGTGCGTATTTACATCACCGTAACTGGTGTCTTTCTGACAGGTTGACCAGCAGTCACAATTGAAAACTAATGTTCACTATGACATACTATAAAACTTTATCTCGTACACATTTATTAAACCAAAAGAGTATTGTCTTCCTATAAACATGGATATCTTCTTTATAAAGGATATGTTTTACAGAATTAAAATATTATTAAGTTGAATTTATAGAACCGTTAGCCAAGCATTGACAAAAGCCAATAATGATTTGAAGAGGACTGAAGTGAATAAAATGTCACGTGCAAGCGACGGCGGTTATAGCGTGGCGTCGGCTTGGCGTCCACACAGTTGGTAATTGCCCCTACACAAGCCGTCCAGTTTGTTAGTGGAGTTTTATATTATTCGCATGACCTAGTCGGTTTTCATTCCTACAGTAATAAATATACATATTTTGAAATTAAAATCTCTATAAATAAAGCGTGAAGAAAAACAATTTTAAAATATTGTAGCCACTAATGATACTACTGATCGCGTTTTAGGACAAGCCCTCTCATGATTATTCACATTCTGCAATGTAAGGTTGATATAATTTTCGCTATGAAGAATCAGAAACATCATATTCAACTATTAAGGACACTGAAATTCCTAGAACTAGTTTAATATTTTACTTCTATGAGCAGTATGTGAGTATTTATTTTATTAGTTGCAATCCTTTGAGTGAATATAAATAATACAAAACAATTAATTTTTAAACATTTTAATTATACATAGCAAACAAGCTTAAAAAAATCCTATAATATTGATGTTATAAATATAATATATTAGTGCATATAAGAACTAGTTATTTTTCTCTTCAGAGTTGTGATTTATAACGTTTGTGATTCTAAAGAAATATAGTAAGCATATAAATAATAATTATAAACATGAGCCTTGTACAGTATTTTGATAGTTTAATTTTTTGATGGTGACGTTTTTAGTTCCTGATCAACTTATACTTTTTTGTTCCTCATGTCTCTCGCATGTATATAAAACATAATGCGTTCAACTATAAAATAATTAAAAATTTTAATTGTAGCAATGATTGAAGCCTTTCAAAAGAATTATCTCAAAAAAGAATTGTCGTTGTGGCTTTTTCAAAAAGTGCTATAGTTTTTAAAAACCTAATTTAATTCAAAATAAGGAGAGTTATCTGTGTAAACACGGTTAGTAGTGAGGGAGAAAACGTTGGTAAAACGATTTATCGAGCCAAGATAACTATTATAGATAACTCATGCATCGGAACACGGGAGTTATCGAGAATTACCTCCCCAACTCTAGGCTGCAGGGGATGCTGTTCCACTCCCCCACCCCTAACCATATTTCACGTGTAATCTATCACCTGCGTAGACCTAAAAAATATAGTCGCACTATAATATTTATATTTAGATACTATAAATGTTATTGATCTTGTATGGTATCTGTTATTTCATGCACATCAACATAAGTTTGATGTGTTAAAATTACAGCCAAACGTAGAATCTAAACATTTATTCCTACAGTACAGTACATGAATTAATATTTATTTAACTTAAAAATCCTGCTCCCATAAATACTTTAATGTTTCACCCATGGTTTTCTCAGAAATTGTTTCAGTAGTTTCATTTTACGTGTAGATTTTGAGCGATCAAACTTTTGCGTTAGCTCTCTTGCACAACTATAATATGTAGTTGTTTAATGTAAATAAATCACAGGTGAATAAAAAATTTAGTAGATAATATAAATAATGTATAGGTAGCGGGTAATCAGCTTTTTCAACTGGGTTTTGTAGTGTACATTTATAAAATGCGTTATCATGCTTACCAGATGCATGAAGTCATAAAATATGACTTATTAAAGGTGGCAAAGTTGGGGTACTTTTTGTAATGAGTGCTTCAGCATTCCGTCACTTATAATATTTTGACCGAAACAAGTCATATGAAACAGTTTTTTTTTACAAAAGTTTTTTTAAAAGACATGCGAGTCTTGATAAAATTCGATGATTCCAGCTCTAAATTCAAACTCTAGCCATATTCCGATAGTGCTTCCATTGTTACCTGCCAATGCTTGTGTCACACAGCCATTACACAGCTTCACATTATAGTAATTACTGTGTGCTCAGTGGAGGCGTCTCCCGCGCACTCCTTGAACACATTTCTGGAAGCTTGAATAATTACTGCAGCTCAGACACAAAGTACTACTACAGCTTTAGTTGAGAACACACATAGGGGTATTCAACATGACAAGATGCTATAGTAAACTATAGATGTACATATTGCATTAAGCAAGCGTCTTACTACGATTGCTGTAATTATTATAAATTAATTGTAGTTATATAACTTCATAAAAAATATATTACTTTAGCTTTAAACAGTTTTGGGTTATTAGAGCTTCAAACATGCGTAGAACAACGCTCTGGTATGTTTTGTTTACTTTAACGTGGGTTGTAGTCATGCATTAGTTTAGCCATATCCCAAAGGGAGAGATCAGATTGCAGATCTCGAAACCTAGTAATATTGATTGTATTGTATCACTGAACGGTGGCAAATATTCGGAAAAAATCCTCTTTCCTTCACAATTAGTGTGTTAATAAATCCATGTTTTTGTGTTCTTGATAGTATGCATCGAGTTGACGCACAATAACCTAGTTTGTACACTACGAGTTAAATTGAATATCCGCCTGTGGAAGAGATCAGATTGCAGATAGTTATACTCTATATAATTATGTATGCATCTGCCACGTATATCAACCTCATTAAACAAGTAATTATAATGTTTCTAAAGTGTTTTTGGAATAATTCTTTGTATCACTGATACTTTTTTTAACAATATAATAATTCACCGTAGGTAAAAAAGGAAAATATAAGTATTTCATACAAATAACAATGGTACTGCAAGCGTGTAAAAAACTAACCTAATTTCAATTTTACAAAGTTCTTATTTCCAAGTTCAACTGGTACATAATGCTTTTTTTGATTGAACAACTTAAGAAAGCTATACTGTTGAATAAAATAGAATATGATTAAAACAATTAATAGAGCTACCACTTATAGAAGAAATGTGATGAAGTGGTATAGGTCCCCAAATTAAACTCAACTCCCAAGGCTCTGCCTGCGTCTTAGTTTATTAGGTTAATTTCTGAAGTGATATTGAAGTTATTGTAGCTTCAAACGTTATCAGTAAATTAATATTTTCGGCAGTTCGTTCCCACTTGGCTTCCATGCGGTAACAAATATTCAAGATGGCTAAGGTGGGGGGTTAAAGCCACATCCTGTCAAGATAGTCCAGCAACAATCTAGAAGGAAGATTGGGCACTATATCAGTCATGTAAGTTTTTGTAGGGTTGGTTTACGCTTTACCAGATTAAGGTTGGGCAGAGGACGGTTCCATCAAGAGTATGCTGTCCTAAAACCAAATCCCTGAATAGGGATTGGCAGTACCTAATATAGGACCCTCAAATGAACCAACACATTTATTTGTGACAACATTTCCATTAATCATAACAATATAATTGATTGCGTCAGATTTTGTAGACATAATTAAACACAAACTCTTAATACCTTAATACGATTTGAAAACATAACTAATTGATATTAAATGAAAATCTTGGTAAATTACAATAACTTTAACAGAACCATTATTTTATTATTATAAAGGTAATCTTTCTCAAGTAATCTTTGGATTTCATTCGACGTATTTGGATAGTTTGAAGCTGTCATGGACTATTTCATTTTAGAAACTATGTTTTTAAAACATTAGCTAAACATCATCTACATGAATTTATATTAGCTTTAAATTGTGATAATATTGATGCAATAGATATGGAATTAGAAATAATGATTTTTTTGTGTAAAAATGTAAAAATTATTGAATAAGTTTTTTTAAAATTACTTACATTTTATTTCAACCTGCTACGTTGTTGTTTCAGAGAAATATTTACGCCTAGAGAGATTAAAATTTATATTAGAGAAATTCAATACATATTTCCCGAACTTCACTTATTCTTGAAAAATATATTCTTTCCATTGATTTTTTTGGCTTTCTCCTTGTTCTTCAGTTTTAAATAGTTCTTCTCAGCTCATATGACCACGCCTCTGCCAAATCTCTAAAATTTTCATAATTGATGAGTAACATTATTCCCTTCACATAAATTTATAAAGAAATGGCTATTATTACCCTTACATAACTGTTCGCAATAGAGGAGAAATTATTGATAAAAGATACATTTCGAACTGTTTGTTCACCATGTAACATTATATAGGCGTCAGAGCGCGGATGTGCGTATTAACACAAATTACATACGTGAACACAAAAATGTTTGTCTCGAATTGCAATACGTTAGATTTCCTTAGGTATTCTACAAAACTAGATCTGTATCTAAATAATTCTATGAATTTTTGTTGGTTTAAATAATATTAATATTTATCATTCTTATTAAATGGCCTTTGAGAATTAAACATTTGGAAGATGATGATCCAGGAATATAAGAAATTAATAGTGAGAAAATACAGAGGAGGGAAAATATAAAAAAGCCATCAAGATTAAAAATGCTTCCTAAAACCTTAACAGTGAAGTAGGGACCATATATTTAACCTTTTTTTAGATGATACAAATATTAAATAAATATGAAAATGCGATGGTTTAAAAAATTGCTATTGGGAAAATTATAATTCATGCTAAAGAATGTGTAAAAGCGAATAATAAATATCTTTCATTATATTTTCAAAAAAAATTTCATTCAATAAAATTTCCACTCTTGGAGAATTATTTCAGAGTGGGATTAGTTAATTCTTTCAAAACTCAGGATATTTTACAATCTTACCATTTACTATATATTAACGATCTTGAGTAACTGATTTTACATTACTAATAAAATAAATGAATTTTCGGCAGGCTTTATATTAACTTTTTAATTAAACTAAAAAAATTTCACATTACTAAAGCAGATTTTGTGTTCATTTACATAGATCCATTTATGATGTTTAAACAGACATTTTACGTTTACTTTCTCTTGGTTCTTACAGTGGACACACAAACATAAATATATCTATAAATGTAGTTTTCATGTAAACGTAAAAGTTCTGTAACCTGAAATGTTTAAAAATGTATACTTTAAATGAACATGTTTTTTATAAAAGCTGGTTTCTTACCAATTTATAATTTAAATTTATTTTCGATTACTATTTCATACAAAGCAGTGGTTCAGACATTATAATATTCTAATTTTTATTTATTTTTCAAAACTTTCTCAAACAAATACAAGAAGAAGAAAACATAAACTAATAGCTGGGTTGCTGAGTCTCAGGAAGCTCCTGGCAAACAAGCACATAACTGATGGCCACCCCCTTAGCAGGGCTATAAAATGGGTAGTTAGCGCTCTGGCACACGTTTTCAGACATATTACGATAGTTATTACAGATCAAGAAATTATCGTATGTTTGGGAGAGCACAGAAACCCTAAATCCACCCCTTCTGACAAGATGACTGGCGTGCATTTATCTTGTAATATATTAAAATCTGCCACTCTCTACACAAGCATAAATGAACGTGAATCATTCTGAATTAAAAGTTGTAATATTTCTTAATTATAAAAATTAAAACATAAATTGCTGCTCAAATAAGCTTTAGCTTCTCTCTTTAGTAGATATATCGTGAAACAGTTTTTAAACGTGTATAATCTAGAAATTGGTACATTTCAAGAGTGTCCTAAAGTAATATTTTAAAACAATCCCAGAGCTATCTAGCAGAGTTGAGCCAAGCTCTGAGAGCCTCAGGCGTCGGGATCAGGCCTTTTTGACCCCACGACCTTTGGTGTCAATCCACTTTTTGGCATTGAGTAATAACGAGATGGACCCTCTATTGTTCCTGTGTGGATTATATTACTGCTAAAATACTATTTTATCCCTACCACAGGGTCAATGTTTTTTACTCGCGGAAAATGTATGTAATCAAAACACACACGCATATGCTTTTATTCAATTTTCCTTTATTGTTATCTTCAGCTTAACACAATCATGCCAGCGGCATAATCGCCGAAACGTACAGGTAAATGAAATGTTTAAATATTAGCCTACTCCTGTCCATATGTTTTCAATTATATATATTTCCATGTTATGTTTTGTTTTTTTTATTTAAGTATTATGGTTGCCCTGATTATTGAATTACCAATAGAAATATATGATCAGTTTGTTCAGGAAGTATGTAGGGTATTAAATCCAGTTTCAGAATTTTATTTCAGATTCAGAACTTTATTTTGTATAATATAATTTTGGGTAATCTTTATAGTTTTTGTAAGGTCGTAATAAAAATTACTGTCAAGGTTTATAAGAAAGAATTATTAGTTAAGTTGGTTTAAATTTGTGTCATATTTAATTTTCAGAGAAAAAACACTATGCTATTATAACCTATTCCTTAATACACAGCTCTGTAAAATTAATTTTAAATACACACTCTTACTGGTATCTTATTAGTAATAGAATTATTGGTATAACTATTGTATGAACCTTTCAACGAGCTTTATTATTGTACTAAAGCAAATAAGACAACATATTGGTTTTACGAATCCAATTGAATGAGTAGCCTACAGTCAGAAGCAAGGGGAAGAGGATCATCAATCAAGTCTACAATATGAAACGTAGACTTAAACGGCTTGGATACTGTTCCTCAGTCTATTATAGATTATAAGTCGGAATTTTATAAAATATGATGTTGACAGGATTTATTTCACTCACATTACATTTAATTACACAGCCCATATGCTTATTTCACATGAAAGAAACTGTGTCATCCAATGTTTCAAAATTCGTAATAATTATTATGAAATTGCGACTTAAAACATCCGAGAGCGTTATGTCTTCTATTATAAACAATACTTTCTATTATTAACTGTATACAGTAAATGCACGACATCAAAATCAAAATATTAAAATCTTTAAATTTAAGTAAATATGTAACTTCAATAAAAAGGTTAACTGTTACTTTATTGATACAAAATATATAAGACTATACATGTATTCTTGAAACAAGGTAAGTAAAAAAATATAGCCAATATGTTTCGCCGATTGCTTTAGTAACAATAAAACAATAAACTTGTAATTTATTTATGAAACATTATGTAAATGCTACTTGGCTGTATTATCTTAACGGCGGCGTGACATGTCGTTAGTTAAAACAATGGTTTTGTTTCATTATAATTGAAATATTCCTACTGCTTACTATAACACGTCTGAAATATATTTTAGAATTCTCCCTATGGCAGGAATGTACCACACTTTCAAGTAACAAGTTTTGGTAGGGTCTGAGTCAATTTCCAGTCAATAGCTCATTTCCTTCTTGGGATGTACTGCGACAGGCAGATAATCATACAGAACACATTTTAGATCTGATGTCAGACAAAGCTAAGACTTCTGTCAGTATAATGAGTAATGTGCTTCAATGATGCTCACCCAAACATATTTAATTCATAACCTTATGACCGCAAGACCATGGCTGTCTGAGAGGCCATGTTAAGAGCCTTAAACGTAAAAAACTATATAAAACATACATATTTAGATTGCTAGATGTATTAAACAATAGGTAGCGTAAGGTTAAGAAAACGTCAATGATAGTCTACGTAGAGAATTTTGCTTTTATATAACTTAAGTGTCTTGTTTCGAGTAATAGAGTTAAAAGGCCAATTGCGAGTGTTTGAGTGTTACGAATGTTGCTGTAAGTTTTATTTGTATTGGGTTTGGGTTGCGTTTCAAAATAACTTTTGGGAAATTTCTAAATCTAAAGTAATATTTTCCAGACAGTAAATACTACATGATGGTTATATTCAGTTATATGAAATCTCTGTAATATATATATATATATATATATATATATATATATATATATATATATATATACATATATATTTGTTGCTTGAAATGTTTTTATAACCTTCATTCTTTTGTTTGTTTATATTTTATTATATACATGCTTTTGATAATGTTACTGAAAAGTAACGAAATATTAAGCATTTCGATTTGAAGAAACGTGTTTTGTTTTCTTTTATACCTATATAATATATATATATATATATATATATATATATATATATATATTGGGTCGTAATATATATATTATACATATAAATATATAATACTATATATGTACTACTAATATATATAGGCTACTAAGTATAATAGTATATATATATATACTATTATATATTATATATATACTATATATATACCCGTAAAAACGTCATTTGGAGAGTAAATACTCTTCTATTTCAAATTAATCATGTTTTATCCGCATGTTGAATATATTGACTGCCGTAAACACGCAACCCAAATTGGTGATTATCATCAAGAGGCTTGAGCCTTCGGAGAGTAACGCAATAAGTGGTTTGTTCTCTGAACCATGTGTGACTGCCCCAACCCCTTTACACGTGTATGCCATACATTTCTGCCAACCTGCTATATAATTACAGTTTCCCTGTTTTTGTAGTTCTTACTATAAAAGCTGGTTCTCAAAAATCGTGAGTAAGTTTAAATATTATTCATATAGATACTAAACATGCAGACAGATATTTACAATAATCAAAAACACACAACTAGTAATTAAGCATTTTGAGTACAAATAAACGTTTGAAAAAAATTAACTAATATCAGTAGTTTTAAAGATTGTTACTTGTAACCCAAATTTTATTTATTAATTTAAATGTTTCATGTTTCTTAAATATAAGTTATTGATACAGTATAATAGAAAAAACTTATGATGTGAATTTGAACTTATTGCTAGTATTTCCGGAACAAACTTTTGAGGACTTTTACACTTATTTACTGACTATGAATGAAAAACAACTAAATTTTTTTCGTCTTAATACACGCAACATACAAACATTATAACATATTAGTATTGTTTGTAATTTGTTTTCTGAAAGAAAATTAGAAATATTTTCTCTTGTTAAACTTAATAGTAATATCAAAAATACATCAGCTATTTCCACTAAATATATTTGGGATAGTTTTATTTCCACAGCCAAACATTTACTCGTATGATATACGAGTAAATATGGCAGGAAGTTGAAGACGATTAAGAAACGATACAATAGAATAAGCTCGAGTTCTTTGTTGATTTAAGATGAAAAATGTAACTGTCGTGTGCACTGTTTTGTGTACACTGTCTAATGACAGTGTAAACAAAACACAAACAGAAACAAACGAAAGTGGCACAGCCACAATGATACAAACTACTCTATAATTCACCAAAGCCACTCACTCAGACCACCTTATACTGAGTGACATAAAAGATTGTTTACCATTAATTAAATAGTTTTTGTATACGCAATAAACACCGATTCAGAAAATTGTCTTGCTTTACAATTTTAAATACAAATATACAAGCGGTAACATTCAGATTTTTTAATATAATTGTTAGAGTATTTATTATGTTTTAATCAATGCTGTTTCAATATAAAGCTATTGTAATGGAACACTCCTGCCATAGACTGTGTTCTTTATTATAATAAAGTGTTTATATTCTAAATAATTAAATAAAATGAAATATTACATCCATTATAATAGATGATTGTTTTGTAATATCTACCTCACAGTAAGATCTCATTTTTTACCAACAATAAGATACATTGTTTAAAATGATTTAAAATATCAAAATATTATAAATACTTGTGGAGATATGAAACGTAAGTTCAAGTAGTTCCTTGATATTTATTGCCATTGCCATTGAGTTACTTTGAATACTGGCTACCACATATTTAATGTTACTTTGCATTTTTACAGCCTTACAACAAAAGCAGTATAAAATAAAATACGATTGTAATTTTGAATACGCTTTAAGTCTGTAATAATGAATCATTATTCACTTGCTTCTCGATAAGCTAACTAAATTCAACACTGTCACTCGTGTGTTGTGTTGAATCCAGTAGCAATCCTAAAAATAGCTATGTTATTGGGTTTTATTGTGTGGGTTCATTAAGTAATAGAGGTGTAGAAACTTCGAAACTTCATAATATCACAATTTGCTATATATATATATATATATATATATATATATATATATATATATATATATATATATATATATATAGTGTATAAATACGTATCGAACGCACTGTTACGTCTTTATATTGTACAAAAAGTTCACGACAAAACTGACAAGTATTCACAAGGCAGATAACCTCATTTGGTAATTATGTAAAAGTTTATCGGAACAGTGTAGGAAAACTATGCGACATATGGTCTGGCGATAAAGAAAAAATATGAAAGAGAAAGTTAAATATAGTATCGGGTGTCTTTGTAATGTTGGATATGAGACAACCATGCACGGTCTTCCCTCGCGTAACAAATACAAAATAATGTAAAGATTTACAACACGGTTTTTAAAATAAATCGCTTTGCTGTTCTGATGTAAATGAATGTCCAGTGGCCGTGTATCTCGCGTGCTAGGAGACCAAGTGGAAGATACCTCACGACTAACGTGTTCTACACACAAAGGGCTGTCTGTGTTGGCTTATACTCCAACCTTTTTAACTCTTTAAACCACATTAGGCAGGCTCGATTCCCTAACCATAGCAATAATTATTGTGCCATTAACGTTATATAAGAAGTTCCTACATAAAATATGGATTCCAGAGTTCACACTTTGTCGATCTAGTCTAAAATTGTGCTAATTTCCTTTCTAAATGTATTATCTCTTCAACACTATTATATGGCGCACTATAAAATAAACAGATGACACAACTTTTAAATCAATTCATACTTTTTGTTTAACTAATATTTGTTAACGTTTTTATAATTTCCTGTCAAATTATAGATAATGTTAACATGTGATTGTTATGGCAACATGTGACTGGCCGAATCAAAAGCAATTTCTTTTCCTTGCATCACTTTACAAATATTTTCTTTTTGAAATGACTATAAACTAATTACAGTGGGGAGATTATAAGATATTTTTAAGATTTTTGGCATATTTATAAGATTTATTTTACAGAGCTATGAATAGTCATAAAAAGATATATTTCATAACAAATAATTATTACGTAACCTTATACTTACATTAAATACAATATACGAGTTCAAACTAATTTTACATTTCAAAATAAATAAGACAAATCTTGAAATAATATAGATATATAACAAATTGATATTAAATAGCTTAATTTAAATGTTTCAATTAATATTGGATCACAAAAATTACTTGCTCTGCTGGGACTAGAAGGAGGGTGTGTAAGACTTTATCGCTTTTTTTATGCAAAGTTATTGAAAGAAAATAGATAGAAGTTGAATGTGTTAAGGCAACGAAATTTATGCTTTGTTGACTGAATGAGTTATAAAGTCAAGTGTGATATTATTGTGATATATATAAAAACGCCTTTACTAATAGTAAATGTTAAAAATCCTCTTTTTGAACGTTTCAAGCAGACCATCTGCTTGAAAAAAATGTGAATGAAACTACCATTAGCAGAACCATTGAGATAACTGAAGCGATAACCATTAGAGATTCCTCCGAGTGGATGAAAAATGGGATTCAATTAAAATCAACGATTGCCTAAATTTCAACGCAAAATTTTGCATGTGTACGCTTATTGATTGTTTCCAATTTTATCTTTGCCTGCCCCATGCATGCAACATAATAAAATAAAATAAATAAGGAAAGTTTAAAAAATGTCAACGTGCAAATATGTTTGAACCTTTTATATATATACAATAAATATAATTATATAATAAATATAGTTAAATATAATATAATGTATATTAAATAAATATAATTTTTCTATCAAGATTGAATGGCAAAACGTGCTTGCTCCACCGGGAATCGAACCCGTGTGCTCGAGTATTATATATATGTATAGACATATTAAACTCAAAACACATGGACCAGAGTACCATTTTTTACATATCATTGATTTACGTTTGTATCGGCGATTATGCCAGCTATTATTTTCCATACACTACCACAAAATTCTCTTTAGTACATACTTTGGTTTGCTGTCACACTCTCTCACTCATTCGAATTAATCCAACTCTAGGGCCCTAGTCAGTCTGCCAATCGAGGGTCTCCCAAATAAAAATCCTTTAAAACTCGTCCGTATTGTAAAAAATCGTTTGCGACTAAAGTTGGGGCATTGGGGCATTTTTTATCGAATTTGGTAATCTGTTGAGAAAAAAGAACTCCTGCCTGGGAAGGCAAAATTTCAAACAGTACCGTCATGTGTGCCCCCAGTTCGGTAGTTGTTCCTGTCTCTAGTTAAAAAAGAGTGTATGGCATTACATTTAGATTAAAAAAAAGACAGGTGTCTAAAAATATAAGTGGCAGGTCAATGTCAACAGTCTTAGGTCTTTGAAAGCTTGCCTACACGACTCTCTACTACGCAATTTGGCAATTATTCGGATCGCTTTTTTTAATAATGAAGATTCTTGAGAAATTTAAGTTTACGCAACCTCCCCACAAAGTTAATCCGTAGGATAGGTGTGGGTTAGATTACTCCATAGTACACCGTCATCAATATCTGGGTCGGGCAATACTCGGATAGTTTTCTCAAAATATATATTCCTGAGGATAGTTTTGAACAAACGTGATCTACGTGACAGTCCCAAGTCAACCCTCGATCAAGGTGTATTCCAAGGAATTTTGTTGTGTAGACTTCTTCAATCTCAGTATCGTCTAACATTACTGTCGGACTTTTGTCTGTGTTTGTGTTTTGCAAACAGAATTGGATGAAATTTCACTTTGTTGAATTGGTTTTGAGATTAAGCTCATTAAAGAGTTGAACTGTGTTGTTGAGCTCAATGAATGTTACTTTTTCGAGTTCTTCGATTGAATTCGCGTTGAGACAGAGAGTCGTGCTATACTGGACGATTCTTCCGTGTTGAACAGATGAGCTGGCATCATTAACGTAGATAAGAAAGAGTAAGAGACTAAGAATAGAGCCCTGCGGAACTCCATACTTCAGAATTTCCTGTCTTGATTGAGCGTCTGAAATTCTTAAAAATTGAATTCGATTACTGAGAAACGATTTGAGCCACCTGATTACGATTCCTCGTATCCCGTCATGCTCAAATTTGGTGGTCAACACAGTCGAAAGCCTTAGAGTATCTCTGTGACCTTCAATTCCCTCTACTATCCAATCCACGAGACGCATGAGTCTATTGTCGATTTTCCACTTCGGAAGCCGAATTGGTTTACTGAAAGTAAATTATGGCTTTCCAAAACATTTACGCATCGTGTAAGGAAGACTTCTTCAAATATTTTGCTAAAGGCTGGCAACATTGAGATGGGGCGGTAATTTTGGGTTGAGGAGGGGTCGCCCTTCTTGAAAATTAGTGTGATTTTGCAATTTTGAGAGAGGAAGGGAATGATCCAGAGAGAAAAGAGAGGTTAATTAGATGCTCTAGTGGTTCAAGCAAATGCCTTGGAGCACTACTTGAGGAGCCATGTTGAAACGTGATTAGAGTCGTTTGATCGTTTTGAAGGGAGCTCTCTTATCACTCTAGCAATCTCCCTCACTGAGACCGGAGCCAAAGCCATGGAAGCCTATGGATCTTAGTACTAACGAAGGGGGTGACTGACTCTGAGTTTGCTGGGCGGAACTCTTGGTCAGTTCCTACCGAAGAAAAAAGTGTTGAATTCATCTGCGAACCCTAGAAGGGTCATTGATAAGTTGTTCGTTGACGTTGAGTTTAATCTGTTAGTATTTTTATTGTTTTATTAATGGCCCAAACGGTTTTGAAATATTAAATATAGGCGTGAGCAGAGCTTTGTTTTACATCATAAGCTCTTGCGGCTTTGATTACTTTTCTATAGATTCGTTTGTAGTTTTAGAAGAAATCTTTAAATTCTTGATTTGAGTAATGCTTTTAATTTCCGAAAAAAATTAATTTTTTCTTTACATATGGACGCCTCTTGTTATCCACGTACACTTTTTTCCTTGGGTTTTTGATTGTGAAACTGCCGTCATTTTGTTAAATGCACAATTTAAGTAGCATGAAAACTTGCCTTGAAAGTATCGTCATTACCCAATTCTCTGGTGCAGGCTGACCACCTAGCCTACATGTTAGTTGAAATTTATTAACAGTGGAACAATTTAAACCACCTAAAAATATTCACCAAACCCTAATAAATACTTATATTTATTCTACACAATAACGATATAAGTATGTTTACCCCAGTGTAATATTAAATTTATGAACACAAAGTAGGCTTTCTTTTTGTGTAATAAGTAGAAAACCTGAAGTCCTCAACAGTATCTAAACCTTCAGACGAACTGTATTACGATATGAAAGAAAAAATATAACGTATTGCTTTTACGGTCCCAATTGTATGAGTAGCCTACAGTCAGAAGCAACGTGAAAGACTATCATAAATTAAGTCTATAAGATAAAACATATACTTAATGGCTTAGTTACCCGTCCTAAGTATAATGAGGATTAATATCGGAATTTAAAAAAAAATAAGGATTGAAGGAATTTAGTTCACTAACATTACTTCTAATAACACTGGCAGTATGCTTCTACAGTGTGATATGTAATTCACTGTTCTAAACTTTGTAATAATCTTTAGGAAATGACGAATTAAAATATCTGAACACGTTGTGTTCATTATAAACAATACTTTTTTATTACTTGAATAAATGCACGATATTATAATCATTATATTACCATCTGAAAATTTAACTACATACTGAACTTCAAAAAGTATTAGTGAACTGTTACTTGATTGATACACAACGCACAAGTCTTTACAACCAATCTCGAAAAGAGGAAAGTGGCATATAAAGCCAATATAGTTCTTTGATTGCTTTAGTATCAAGAAAATAATGAAATTTAAATTTACATGTCAAACATTATGTAAATTGTACATGGCTGTATTATATTAACGGCGCGGCTTTTGTTTAGAACAATGGTTTTGATTCCTCAGAATTGTTTTGAGGCTTAGTTGTAATGGAACTACCAATTACATAGAAAACCAAAGTGAATATTGCAAATCCTCGCTTTAAAACGTCTAAAATATATTTTTGAATTCTCTATATAATATATGGTTGGAATACGCCACACCAAGTTCACCTGACAATTTTTAGATCGACGGCAGACGAAGGAATAATTGTGCTACCCTAATGGATAATAGGCTTCAATTACATTCAGCAAAATCCCACGCATAGATATCACTGAACTCGTTGATGTCTATGAATAAATTAAATTTGGCGCAAATTAAAAAGTCCATAGTTAATAAATATCTTGGGATATCTTGAATATTTAAACTACGTGTGTTAGTATATAACATGTTAAAATGTTACATGATTTCACTCAGTGCCTTCATAAACATATGTATTCTGCGATTTTGTCATTGCCAACATCGCTACCCATAAAAATCCCATAGATTGATTGAGTTGAGGATTTTTAACTCGATGTTGCCTATATAAAAATAAAGCTTCATTGAAAATTTCAAGCCTATATATAAGTTTGCTCTTGTGATATTAGAATTGGCTAACGTTCAGCCAATAACAACTGATATCTTTGCCTATTACTAATGTGGACGGTAATAAATTATTTTAGGGTTAATTATAACCAATTTAATTCATTATTCGTTTCTACCTTAAATTCTCTGTGAATTTTCATATATCTTTTATACATTTTCCGGTTGTTATATCTTAGAAATAATTTATATATAAATTGAACCCTTAACCCATATTAAGAAAAGTTTTTATTATAAACAAACACATAGGAAAAATTAACACCCTCTGTCCGAGATCAGAAGTAGTAGAAAAAAGAGGACCAAATACGCTGAATGCTAGCAGAATACAATTGATAGGAGCGGAAAACGATTCTCCAGGTCAGAGAAACATTGCCCCTCTTCAAGAACAGCGAACGCTCCATTCTTCTCAAGGAGAGATCGCCCTCTACATATATGTGAGACTTTATGTAGTTAAACGGTGATTCTTAAAAACCTCTTTCGAATTATTGTTGAACAAATTCTACGATTAAATATGAAGTTGTCAATAACAGAATGAATTTTTAAGTTAAAACACTGAGATGTTAAATCCAGGTCAAATCCTGTTCAATGTGTACACTATTCAATGATAGATATTTGTAATGTGGAAAGTTTTTCTTTATTGCACTGTAACATAAAGGGAAAGATTGGTAAAGTGCCAGCAGATCTAAATTCTGATCTAGTGTTCAGCGAGCATAATCTTCAACAAAACCAAGTGAAGTGAGTACTTTTGTAGAGTATACTGTAAAGGTGTTGGAGTTCTAATATTTGTAAAAGTAAGTATTGGTTTCTGTTATTAAATAGCAGCAAACCTTAGCAAAATTAAATGCTTATTCAGTTATAGCTGCATCCAGAATCAAGGATATATTTTAGACTCTTCATGTTTAAATACTTTGGGGTTATTCCTCAGTAATACTAGTACGTGCGGCGACATTAATAGAGATGTCTTCAAGGATGGCAGTTTCTCAAATGCTTTTCATATGGTCTTACCGATATATACTTATAAAAATCATATAAATATACATGATATATGACAACCGCTGGTTGTCAGTCTGCCAATTTGTGGAGTCACATACTCGTATGCCATGAACTCGTCGGCATTTTTTAACGAATGAGGCTATTTGTTGATAAAGCGAATCACTGCCCGTGAAGGCAAGTGTTCTTAAACCCCCGTTCTGTGTCTCCCAGTCCGATAGATATCTCTGCCTCGTGTTTCGACGTATGTATTTCTCGTCCGATAGTCATAGCGTATTTAGACATACAGAATTACGCTGTCTCCAAAATGTAGAAACTTGGCAGAGTCATTACTTGCAACCTTTCCAAGGCTTCTTTCCATGACCTTCTGAACTTCAATCGTACTATTATCGAAACCCGCTTTTTTATATTAAAAGCTCTGGAGAACTGGCCGTTAGTGCTTGCTTCCCACAATCACAGATGAGGTGGAGGTAAAATCAAGCATTAATACGCGGTCATCAGAACCTGAATAGGGCAGTATCTGACAGTATCTAAAAAAAAAAAAAAAAACATTAATGCTCGAGGATAGTTGGGAGCAAACAGGGTTAATGTAAGCATTCCACGTCAATACAAAGGTCCTAGAGACTGGATACGAGGTACCCTTTGTGCGCTACAAATTTCATTACATGCGTTCTGTCGAGTCCTTCTATGTAAGGTTTTGTTATTCTGCCTATTAACATTCTACACTTTCCCATTAATATGCATTTTTACCATTTGATGAATATTTCCTAATTATTATGGATATCGTTTCACATTTATTTACAACTGTGCACCTGATACCTGAGTGTGTTTGTCTAAATTTGTATAGAATTTGTTCACGCTAATTGAATAAAATAAAATTGGTTTACCCGTCCCATATACTACAGCATTAAACAACTCTAAAGAATATTTATAATTACAACTATATTTTAATAAAATTTACACAGCTCAAATCTTAACGATACAAGGTTTATGTTGTACTTTATTAATCAAGAATGAAATACAGAAAAAGAGAAAGCCTAACAGAACGAGACACACGCAGGTATAACTTGAACCTGAATTGGCTTGTATGCCTTAAAATGTACATGATATGGCCAAATAATGTGGCAATAAAAGTGAAGTATGTGTTCGCTGTGTGATAAAATTACCAATAATACTCTATCATGGAAAAATTTATCTGCACATATCCAAAAGTTTTAATATAACTACCACAGTAGTATATCGTAACCCAAAGCTTTGCTGTAGAAATAATACAGTACTGGAATTAAAATATACCGGTAAAAATGATTTATTAATTAATAATTTATCCAAAATTAATTAAATAGAATCTATTTCACCTTATCAGAATCTTAAATTTTAAAAGTTCTAATTTTGTAAACTTTTCTAAATTTTCATGTAAGCAAAGTTTTCAAAATACTGTTAAGAGAAAAGTTGGCAATTAGATAAAAAATTTATATTGTAATCTTAGCGTTTTAAGAATATTTAAATAACTTTTAAACAAGCAGATTATGTGGAGTCGTCGAGCTGAATTACAATTTTATGACTTTAAGGAATTAAGTCTACTCTGGGCTTTAAAATAGTGGAATTATGATGAAATTACTAAAATTATCTGGATTTTTGGAATTTTTGCATCTGGTTGACATCTGGCAGCATCCAACCCTAGGCTTTACTATAATCACGTTCATAAGAACACTTTGACTCTTTAGCTACTTTGACGTAAAGGAACCAATTCCTCTGTAGCCCATCCTTTTTTAAATGTTCAGTCACTGGAATCTTCTCGTCTTTAGATTCTAGTTGGAGACACATGAGCATCTATAGCGTTCATCATAGTTGGCATAACATATGCTATACAATTAATTAGTGATTTTGGATCAGTTTACTCAGTCCATTTTAAAACTATGGCTATCACCAGATGCCATAGCTTATGTGGGTCTCATTAATAAATACACATTAACAAGCCGGAATGTCTATGAACAAATTTTTTTTAAATAACTATAACAAATAAAAATTAATTTTATCATACATCTGTTCGCTTTACTTTCTGTACATCATTTTCTTCAGAATACAGTTTTCGACAAGTTTTATGAAACATTTTGATTTGTTTCTTGGTTAAATAACAAAATTATTGACGCCCAAAATGAAAAATGAGTTTGCAATTCCATTATTTAAACTGACTTTCTAAAAAAAAAACTACTTCACTTGTAGTTATGAAACCTGTATTGTTCAATTTATCAGGTCAAAACCCATAAGAAAAGATGAAGTTCGCCCCTTTAATATACCTTACCAAAATTTCAGGAAGGTCTCGTTTTACATGGCGAGCTAAATCCGGGCGAAATCTTTCGCTTCCCGCGAATATTTATTTATTTATTTTTAAATGTCGATTGGGCTACTACTGACTTTGTATATCTTCGTAAATAATCCCCTATAACGGTTTGGTACCAATCTATATCAAATTGCTGAACTTCTTTTTAAGCTTTGTGTTACTCTCTGCCATATTTCCTGCATGTGTTTATAAAAAAAATAAAAACACGTATTACCTTAAAAAAACAATAGGATTGATATATAATGATTCGTACAAAATTGGTAGAACTCGTTGGATATTATAAAAGTTCCGTACATTTTCAGCTCCAGCTGTAATACACTTTGAGATATAATCAACTATTTAAGTCCGTGAATTTTTCAATAAAACTAATATTCTCTTCTTTTAATTATCAATAGTAACATAATAGTTACCTTGTATAGTGGTAGTAGCATAACTCAACTGTGGTACCTGCAATCAAAAACACATTTTGGTTACTCATTAATGTTGCATAACCCTAAATACTATTTTAGAAACTCAACTATTTTAATGAATAAATTGCTGCTTTCGGCACTACATTATATTAAGATTTTCAGTAAACATATAATACTGGTTCTTTTATTTCTTTTAAGACCTCTTTGTAGAATCAGTGGTCATCATACATACATATGATATTGCAAAACCAATTTGTAAGAGTCTCATAGTCTGCCTAACCCAACAGTAATGACTGCGTCTTTGGATAGAACTAAGAGACAATATATATATATATATATATATATATATATATATATATATATATATATATATATATATATTTTTGTGTTAAATTTAAAAAAGAACTTTTTGCCATCATATATAAGTTTAAACAAAATTAAAATATTATATATATATATATATATATATATATATATATATATACGTATTTGTTTCTGCCGGATACCGTTTTACTACTTATGTTTCTTAATTACGAATTTGTACATAAAAAATGTCTACCGCTATTTTACATCCAAATTTCACAGGATTAATTCTGAAGATTGTTACAGTAAATGGTAATAAATCGTGGTTTTTCAAATACTTTCTGGCTTAACGTTGATATAGTCCGTAATGAAAACACATGCGATAGAATTTGAGGAATGAGACCTATTAGTGAAACACTAAGTTGTGAATTATACAGAATTCTTATCCCACCTGCCAGGCATTTTATAGTATTTCATAGCAAGTTGCAAGAGGTAATATTGTTATAAATTATAAATTAAAAATCAACATATAATAGAAATAAGTCCAGTAAAAATGTTTAGTTTATTACCTTTCTCATTTTTATTCTAATTCAAAGCATGTTGATGTAATTAATTTTAATTTGAAAAAGAACTTTCCGAATACAACTAGTATTAGTAACGTGTGAGTTACCCGTTAAATTGAGCTTGTTGAAGATGATGGTATGTGTGGACTAGAGCCAAATCGCTACTGACCACCAGTATTTCCGCTGTCTTTAGTCTCTTTCATTTATATATTTCCTCAAAATGGACGAATTAAATATTTTTTACAATAACAACTCATAATTTTGAGACGGATTAGTACTGTCCACGCAATTAATACTGGCAACAGTGTTTTTTGCGTGGTGTAGAGGAAGATTCAGAAGCACCAGCGACTATCGGACTATTTTCGGGTCCGGGCTGTTCTAGTGTGTCAAGCAGTCCACAATTAAAATTGTTGCGTAAATTTAACTAACAATTTTCTTATGCATTACCTCTTTTTAACTTACCAAATTTAAGTATTTTACAAGTAGTCGTTTTTAAACCGTTGGTCCATGTCGATATTTATAAAATCTCGTTATTGACAACTAATGCCCATTAAAAATTCATTTCCAAAATTTACATAAATTTACAGAGTCAGGTGCTTGGAAGCACGTGTGACTTATTATTACAATATAATGAAATGGAATACATATAAAACAACAATATACATGCAGTTGGCAACTCATGTTTTTTCTTATTTTTATGTTTTTAGGAAATATAGCCACCATGGTGCACGAATACTATACTCTTAGTTTGTTTTGCCGGGTATGGTTCAGTCCAGAACATATACTTAATTTACTACTTATATATACAATTTGAACAAGAATCATCTCACAAAAACGAGGTAAAACATTGACAAGGTCAAGCCCGCATAAATATAAGTTTTAAGTTCGGCTCCTACATCTGTAGATAAATAAACATATAAATAATAAAAAGTTGTTAAATTTGATCAATTTTCAAATTTTTGACTAGAACACTTTCTATCTCCATGAACAACCCAAAAACAGTAAAGATCAAGAAACAATATTCAAATATACTCTTAACAAGCAAAATTTAATTTACTATTATACAATTTATCAAACAAATAATTATCAAAACAGCAAAGAGTATTATACATTTCAAAATATTAACAAGCATAAATATATAACACTTTTATCTCCGATAACAAATAACAAACAATATATAATAAACAGATTTAACAAAACAATATATCAAAAACAGTAAACATATAAATATATAATAAATATACAACAATAGATGTGTAACAATAAAATAAATTATAATATAAAATAAAATATAAATATAGACTTTCAATAAAAACTATAATTTTCTTCACTGTTTACAACATACCCCCTTACTTTCATTTTAAATTTTGGTTTGGTTTCAAATATTTATATCATTACCCATATTTAATATGCATTTGTTTATGATCTTAGGACCCATGTAGCTGAACTGTTTTCGTGCAATTTCTTTGGAATAACAATGAACTTTTATAGAAATTATATTGCAATAGTCTTGTATTGATGTTATATCTTTTTACTTCGTATCTATCGATATACTTGTGCATATGAATTGCCGAAACACATTATATAGAGCTTACTTAAAGTTAAAATATTGTTATCTTTAAATACGTGTGATATTCTTTCAAATTTCTTCAAACTAAAAACATTCCTAATAGCATATCGCTGGGCCATAACAATCGGATTTAAAACAGTAGCACTGCTGCCCCCATAATGAATTATGCCACCTTAAGACACCCTCAAAACCACGAAAAATACAGCTTTTTAAAAGGTAATTTATATCAAGGAATTCTCTCATGTAGAATAGTGCATAATTTATCTTTCTTAATTTTTTTACTAAGTGATTACTGTAAACATCCCATTTTAACATCCTATCTATGATCAATCCTAAATACTTTATGTCACTCACAATTTCAACAGGTTCAAACACACGTTTCATATAAACAGAGATGCTTATGGCAATAGAATTTAAAATCTACTGCAAATCTTTGCATGTCCTATCTCTTTCTGAGTAAAATATGCATTTTTGTTTTACTAACATTAATTAACAGCCTGTGGTCTACAAGCCATTTTGATATTGCACTCAATCATCTGATATTGATATCCTTAACCTATTTTTTATTATACGATGAGTACACCAGAGCTATATCATCAGCATATGAAAACATCTGAGAATTTAGTCTTAATTTCAATAATTCATTGATATATATAATAAACAGGAGGGGTCCAAGAACCCCTCCTGTGTGTGTGTGTGTGTGTGTGTGTGTGTGTGTGTTTTATTTTCAACAATTATTTTTTCTAATTATTCTAAGAACTAGCAGGTACATTATTTGATGAAATGTTATATCAATTAAAATTGAGGAAACCGATGGATGTGGTGATTGAGAGTTCTTTTCTGAGACTTTAGGTGAGTACCTGATTACATTATATTCAAAATAATTTCTAATACTCTTTAATAACTCGATAAGGTAAAACATAACAGTAAAATAAATGAGAAAATTATCAAATCTAAAACATGCAATAAATATTAAGATGGTTTCTTAATGGTTTAATATTTTAGAAAATTAAGTCTTGTTAATAATACATACATGGTATACAAAGTGCTAGTTATGCTATCATCTATCCTTTATTTGCTAAATGAGTCTCTGCAAAGGAATCATTAATACATTGACGGTAAGAATAGTTTGATTGTAATTTGGTTTAAACCGATGAGTCACGAGCCACATAAAATAAACTAGTTAGGAACATCAGGCCAAGAATTAAATCTTAACATTCTGAATGGAAAAATTATTATTTTACATAAATAATATTATGATCAGAGTCACGTATTAACTCGTATTATAAACACACAAAATGCTAAATACGTTCAGTAATGCCCGGAGAGAGCGTTCTAGGAAAGGATAACATCCTGGAGCCCAGGACTCGTTTGATCATTGTACTCACAATACCGGTTCAGTTTATCTAGTGTACGCTTGACTAGCTTAGATTAAATACTGTGTTGTTTTATAAAAATATATTCCATCTAAAATACGTGAGCAGTTTTTATAATCAAAATCTGTAATATTTTATTCAAAACTAAGGAAAACAAACAAAAATAAACATATTTCATTTGTACCAAAATATTAGTAAGTCCACAATGCTCATTGTTTATACAGATTACTCAGAAACTGGTGTAACAAACTTTTGTGGCTGATATTACTCATAAAAAACTGTCCTATAATGGTAGGTCGACATTTTTCGTTCAGCCACTAGCCGATATTTTGTATTTTCTGTAAAAAAAATTATTATCTCTAGAACTAGTAACATTACAGATATAAAACATTACACATATTTTTTAGAAAATAAGAGAAAAAAAAACAAAATCTTGAAGTCAAATAACTAAACAACCAGCATACCTATAACACACTTACAAGGTATCAGCTTTTTTTTAAATGTTATTCGAATTCTAACGTTACTTTTTTCAACAAAATCCATCGACGAATAAGTGAGCACAACCTTTTAAACAACCTAGTTGAATAAGCCACGAACAACAAAAAATATTGTCAGTTGAGAGTAATTAGCAGTTTTGCATCAATGATACAATACAACAACATACAAACTATTTATGAATTATTATTACAATTCCAACGTTACTTTTTCAACGAAATCCGTCAACACATAAGCGAGCACAACCTCTTTTAAGGTATTCTTGCACAAGACTGGAGCTACAAACATGTCAAAAATAGCTGACACCTCTAAACTGACAATAATTTTGTTATGAAAATAGTTACTTAAAATAATCTACATCGATTGATGACATCCATTTCATCATTGAATTTAGATCTTGTTCCTTCTGTGAAGGCATTTTCTTCTCTCGTACAACCAACTTTAGCACTAAACCAGTAATCAAATCCATGAAACTGTGGTTAGCGTGGAAGATGTCTGAACATTTTCCTTAGATTTTCTTTATTTTCTCTTAATTTTCTATATCTTTTTTTATTTTCTTGGTAGGTAAGTAGTAACAGAATCTTGAAATGTTTCTTCAGAACTGGAAAAGTAATTTTCACACAATCCGCAGTCTAATTCTACCTTCGGTACATTTAACCTTCGATTTATAGTATACTGTATATATTTTTTGATGTCTCTAATCTGTCGTAAAATAAGCTTTCATAACTAATTATTAATAAGGCGCCTTTTTAACTAAATATTTCTTACATTTAACTTACGTTTTTGGTAGATGGAATACATTCTTCACCACTGCTATTATATTCTGAGGTACTAATTTCAGAAAAATTAAAATTAAACCGCGAATTAATTAATTTTTTAGAAACTATGCAGCGGTTCACACAACAAAGAAAACTATTCAAATATAAACTCAATTGTTATTGCTGTAATTAGCTGTTTGCACATAGAACCATCAGCTTCTTACTGAATTTCAACTTTTGCAGATGAATACAGTTTTGCAAGATACAATAGTTTGGTAAGGATTATGTAAATCATGTCAAATACACACAAATTAGTAAAATATGTACTTAAATATTTATGTAACTTACTGTCTAAAATATTAATATGAACGTTCACAAAAACTGTTATATTTATTTATATATATATATATATATATATATATTTATATTAACATTTAAGACTATATATAGAGCCATAAAAACATATTTCTACAAATTAACCTTCATATATTGTATTGCATTTTTCGTTTGAGTATTCTAATTTCAGATTTTCATGGAATTTATCAAAAAAGTTCCGACTATTCGGAAAGTGATATTTCGTTTCAGTCTATTTTGAAATACATTTATGTCTGCAAGGCAAAACTCTATACTGAACTGTATAACCATACTGTAAAAATAGAACCCAAATAATAGTTTAACATATTTTTTACTAACTAATAAACTCCAATAGCATAGCAACCCGTAGAACAACCGGTAATTTGTAGCGTTAGATTTGTGGTTAGAGAACCATTCTTGACAATCGGGAATGTTAAGAGTAACATTCCCGATTGTCAAGATAATTATCCAGTGAAGAGTTTTATATTTATTCACAGCTACTCGTTTGGTTTTTAATTCACCTTTGTTATATAACCTGCAGGATATTTTTGTACCCAAAGTCCATTGTGTCCAATATTGAAAAAAGTACTCCTTTGTAATTTGGCAAAGTATAATATTAGGTGTAGAATAATATTGGTGAAAGGGTGAATATTATGATTCTATGTGTGTACATTGTACTCATTAAATATGCAAGCGAGGTTTACTGTTCAGGTAAATTTGGATGTCCAGTTATATTACGAAATAGTTAACATTTAGTAAATTTGTTCATCAACAGTGGTACACTCGTGAACAGCAGTGTTTTCTTTATAATACTCTTCATGGTTCATAAGAAATTTTATCAATTATATATATTATCTTTATACCTCTAAGACATGTAGCAACCACCACTGCACTGTCTCAATAGTCTCAAACTAGCTTTAAGCCTATTAAATTTTACCAAGATTAAGATTAAGTTCCATTTATGTATCCAATGGCTCTAATTCTATTTACAGACTTCGTAAAAAAATTTGATACATTTCTCCAGGAACTGATTCTCAAAGCCAGATTTGTTTCATTATTATAATATTGGATTGTTTGGTCACTAAATGATCACGTCACCCAGCAGAGATCACTTCTGGCTGGTTTATACCTTCCAGTTGATCCCACCACTGGGAACAGCAAAAACCGATGTCACTTAAATCTGGGCGACCTTATGGATATCCGCAAATGTCGAGATTCTGGGGTTCATGGGAAATTCGATAGGTCTAGTCTACTGTGTGAGATGACTGTTGGAGTTGGTGGGGTTTGTTCCCTAACCTCAGAGGTTCGTGCTAACCTCAACAAGGGTGTGCCACCCCCTGGCTACTTTGACTGGAAAGGCTGGTTCAGAGCTGGCCTCTCCTTCTTCCGTGAAGACATGACTTTGAGATGTAGTGCCCTAATTCTTCCTCATGGTTCTCGATAGGAGGCGATCCCTACTCCCTAACCTTACCCATCCTGAATATCCTGTCACTCCGGAAGCAGTGCAAAGGGTCTTGCAGGACTAAGTGCAATTTATAAATAAGCCTCTTGTCCTAACAAAAACAATTATCACGTCTTTCATGTACATTGAAGCATTCCGAGGTCTAAAATGCTAGTATTTCTTGCCAAAAACTCTAGAACTGATGACGAATAATACTTCATGAATAATGTAATGATCAAGAGTTTATCCATTCAATGTGTTAATTAGTATTCATGAGCAAATTTTTCTTTCAATGACAGTTCTATCTATGAGATAAATGATCCAGCATGCAAGTGCTGTGTCGAGTTGGTTTCGGACCACTCTCCTGTACCTTCATCCTGACCATGGTATTTTAAGTTTATACCAGGTTAATTAATTTCTGATAGGTTTGGTGAGAGAACTCTCCTTAAATCATTGATGATTGGCCGAATTAAATCTACGTTGAGGTGAACGGTAGATTCTTCTAATAGCGTTCTTACGTTAATTTGCACCATAATCTTAAAAAGATTACAAAACATTAGTTAGTATTTGAATAAACTGCTGTTGCAGTGTATCAATAACGTTTATCGTAATTGAATTAATTTAAATAAAACAGTGTAGACAGATAAGGAATCAATATAAATCAAGACAGGGTACTTATCACGCGACTAGGCTATCACCATCCACCTTATTGTCACGATAATCTCTTGACAAGAAACTAGGATCTGTTAGACTGGTTTGCTTCATTACATTGGCTCATCACAACGCATAATTTTTTAAACATTGTGGTTTTAAAGTTACCAAATCTTCTATATTACAATCCTATTTTTCACATACTTCCGCGTTTTCATGTAGGATCTTCATTAATGTTGAGATTGGATTTTTAAAGAACAGTCAAAGAGAAATAAGAGAAGAGAAAAATAGTGTCAAAAAGAGCTGTGCAAAGACTTTACAAATTTTTATGTGACAACCAGATATACAGGAAAAAATAAGTACGCCACACCACGTGTCCCGTAACAGATTTCGCTGAGGTCGCATGAACGACATGGTTAACAAGATTACTTATTATACGATGGCCTCAAGGTTACCCATAAGACCAATGTAAAGATGTTCACTACCGCTCAGCCATATCCCATCGAGTGATATCGAATATGATCGAGCTCGATATTACTTATATAGAAATATCTTTATTCAAATTTCCAAGTGTATAGGACAGTTCGTTCTCGAACAGACAGGCAACACAGAATCTTTCTAGCATCTCGAGTGGCAGGCTTTACTAACACTTAGGCGTTGACTAGTATATGCAATCTATACCAAAACCTATTAAAGAAACCTCACACAATAAAATTCAAACATACACTTTTAGAATAAGAACAAAATCGTAATGCCAAAGGTGTGTGAACTTTATCCACTTTTACCATCCTTTACCCGACCATCAGGTACGCGCCGATACCCTGGTGCCATAAAAAGTACGTACTTTTTTGACGTTTAAGTTGTGTTGTCAAGATATACTATGATGTTTTCATCTACACTATTATTGGTTTTTTATTTTGTTGTATTTTATTATTTTAACGGTTTTTGATATAGCTGAAGAAGGTGATATAATTCAATCCTTATAACGTAGTATTCTATTTTTGGAAACACAAAGATGGTAAATGTTCAAAATCCTGACATGCTTTAATATATGCCAGTTAAATGAAATAACTATTAAACATAATACTAATGTCGCATTTCGTTAAAAATAAAATGGAGAATCTGTTTTTTTTTTCTCACAAATAACGGACTTGAAAATGTTTTAACGTATCATATCATGTTTGAACATAGAAAGTTATCAACATAATTCTAACTATCCTTTAATGTTTCTTATCTCCTCAGTGTCTGTATGTCTTCCACACTACGATAATAGGTGATTTTAACGTAGCAAAAATGTATAACACAACTTTATTATTACAATTTGATGTTTTTACGTGATTAGTTAATATAATTGTATTTCTGTGTTTATATTTTACTTTTTTCCGTTATAATTCTGAATGATAAGAACATTTTCCTTCTGGGGCACAGTTAATGGAAGTATTTTAGCATATTATGAAATATATTATATAAGTTTACCATGAACATATGAAGGTGTTCAAATGGACCAAGCGAGTGTATAATTCAGTCACGCCCGCAGTTAAAAAGTTGCGGAAAGTGTGAGAACACGAATGGTAAATAAAGTTCTGTTCACTTCCGGCATTCAGAGCGGGCTTTTGTAGTGTTTCGCAGAGAGTTCAGCTTTTATAATTTGAGTAATTCTTTATGGGTGAACTTTAATGTCTGCTTCTACAAAGATTAGTGCAGTGAATTAAATGCATTACTGCATTCAGTACCTCGAATATTCTGTGAACAAAATATGTAATAATTATAAGCGAAAATTAAAAAAAAATGTTTATTATTGATCACTTATTATATTTCTATAATATTGAAATAGGTTACTAAACAAAAAGTTTAGTTTAATATTGAATACTATTCACTGTACGATAGTCGTTAATTGCGCAGTATTCATATTAGACAGTCATAAGAGCACGATTGTTGTGTGAAAAGCTTTTATTTCATATTTTCACAAAAGCTGTTCAATCAAAATAAGCCAATAAGATATTAAAGGTCTTCTAAGAAAAGGCATTCCGGATATAAACTTTGTCTAAGAAACAATAGTAAATTGGTTCTTTATCTGATAACAAGAGTCTTGAAATCCCAATGGCGCCAACTTTTGAAAATGTTTTACGATTTATCCTTCTCCGTCGTTATCAGAATCATTTTGTTATGGTAATGTATCGCAGGGATAATTTAGACTTAAGTTCTTTTTTGGTCGCTTGGTAGGTTCTTTTCTTATTTTATACGCCTTTCTTATTACGTCTTTGCCCTATGTGCACCAATTTCCATACCTTTGGTATGTACACATTTTTATAAAAATATTTTTTTTTTAACAAATCTGTTTAGTTTCACTTTAAATTGTGTGATGGTTTTGGTTGTCTGAGGATATACCTCCCTAAGCTATGCTTGAATAAATAACCCTTTTATAGTACAACATCTAAGGTAAATTACTAGGTAAATTATATCAAATTATAATAATTAATAAGTCGTGTACTAAAGTCTTTCTTATACAGGGTTAGCCAGTGAAAGATGGTTAGTATTTTCTTTAATCTATGTATTTTCTTTAATTTTAATCTTTAATATTTTCTTATATTTCTTTTGTTTTGTTACCGAAACCCTTTTTCTTTCCTGTTTTTATAAATTTCCTGATAGTGTGAGAAAATTAGACGGCGGAATGCTTTAAAATGAAGTAACTATGAGAAGCAGATGCCATACCTTTACTTGGATAAATTAAGTTACCTGTTGCTAATGCATAAGTCGTGTCACAATACATGCTGCCATGTAAACTTCTTATAGTTCACTTTGGGTAAACAATACTTGATTTTCGGACCAAATCAATATTTGAATACTCTTGTGTGTTGATTGCTCTTGGAGCAATTTGAAAAGTTTTTGAATATAACTCAATGTTTAAGATAACAATACTTTTCCAAATGATTTATTTTTTGGACGAGGCCTTTCGAAACCAAAGGTTTCATCATAAGGACGAGTCCACAAAACTATGAATTATAAAATTGTGGAGTCGCCTGATGATGGAACATTAGGTTTCGAAAGGTCTTGTCCAAAAAATATATCATTTGGAAAAGTATTGTTTTCTTATTTCTTGTGCGATTTGTTATTTATAAAGAAACGTTAAATAAAAAAAAAATTTTTTAGTTATATGTATATTATAATTAGGTGTTTACCCAAGACTATAATTTATTTCAAAACATGCTTACAATCCTGAAAAAAAAGTTTAGCAAAATCATAACACAAAATTCGAACACACACACACACACCATGGCATGGTGGTCTTGGACCAAGACATGACCGAAGGCGGCTGTCTTGCCCCCCCTCTACCTCTAGACTATTACCATCCTGTTTCATTGTCCTCTTGACGTGCCATAATACCAGAGGGTATGCCGACATTGATTTTCTAGTTAGTGTTCCACTTTCGCCTGTGCGGGTGTAGTGTGCCGTTTGTTCTCTTGTCTTCTGTGCAGTTATAACGCCTATAATAATTATATTCTCCAGGCCAGACTTGACACTGTTCGTGTAGGACTCAGGTATGATACATATGTTTTCAAGTGGAAGTCCATTACCACACTTGTGTGTTGTGAATATTAATGTATCACGACCAGGAGAGCGTAGATTTCAACTGTCGAAATGAAGTGACAGACATTTTGTTAAGTGTAACGATGATAGATATCTGAAATGCTATTTATCTTTCATAAGAAATTGCCTATCTCGATACAGCAACCATCATAAAACGAGTATCATCTCACTCCAGCCTTCGATGTAATTTTATAAAGTTTTATTAGATCGACTGCTGGTGATTTATTTTACAACATACATGCATATTAGAGCAAGTACTTTGACTCCAAGGGATATTTTAATGTTTTGTTACTTTTTGACATAATTATGATGCAACAAAAGAAAACTAATAATGACCAAAAATTCTAAAATGTGTAAAAAAATTTATAAATCTTTCAATGGTATTATTACATTCAACGATTATTAGTTACAATATATCCAATTTTATAATAGAACAAGGTATACAATAGCCACACTACGTGTCACATAATAGGCTTCACTAGTGTCGTATGCAAAATGTCAAATCTATAGCTAATTTCCTTGCAAGATATCCTGCAGATAGATAGACAGACTTAAGATCATGTACAAAGTAAATTAAATCCCCTCGACAGGTAAAAGAGAAATTGCATTAGTCTACTAAGTAATAGGCTTTAATGATGCTCAGCCAAATTATATTGTTAGACATCATAGAACTCCTTCATCTTTATTTAGAAATAAAGTTTCATGCAAAATGTAAAGCATACAGATTCAATTTTCTCAATATATCTTCACATAAATTCACGTGCTTGTTCACAACTTAGGTTTCATAGCAGTGTTTCTTAATATAAATTCCAAGAACTAGAGAGGGTACTACAATGCAAGATTGCGCTGAAATCAAATATTTTCATTGTCTTTCACCTCTATTACTTTTACATTTTACTCTATTTTATTAACAATAACGTATTTTAAAAGTTGATATTATTTTACTCAGTTTCTTTAGAAATTTATTTATTTGAGATGTCGGGCCAACAAACATACAGACGGACGAAAATGAAACTTTTCCAGCCTCTCGAATGATTGACTTCGCTTACGCTAAACCAATCAATTTTAATATAAAAACAAATTCAAAAGTTAAATTATTGAATACAATATTCAAATATACTAACTCTGCTTCAAAATAACTCATATTTTTAGATGTATAAATTTCAAATTAAAACTTTACTACTCAATATATATTCGTTGTTAATTGAGATCTTCAACAAGGTGAAATGACACTCATTATAAATGATGCCTAATTGTTATATTTATAGTAATGTACTCAATCATATAGCATGTGTTACGATATAAATAAGGCCGTGGTGATGTAGGCAAACTGTCTGTGACAGGGCCATCCATTACACAAGACCGTCCATTCACACGCTCTTAACTAACTGCGAGCTTCGCCACATACAGTTACGGCTCATTGCGTGTAGTTTCTCGCATAATTATATTTCGTAGATATAATATGTAAAGATAATATTATAATGTCTTATTTAGTGTTTGTGAAATAATACACTTTTAAATTATTATTCTCATCTTAAAATTATATGATAATAAGATGTAATATTTAAGCATCCCAGGTGTTGCTAATCATGGTCTTAAGTTGTATATAGTATATTTTAGCAGTTACTGAAATATCATCCAACAAATTGGCTGTTAATTCCTACATTGCACTAAATATAGCCTACCAATATTGTCATGAAAATAACTTAATAGTAAACACAGCAAAATCTAAACAATTAGATTTAGGGAGAAAGTAAGAAGACACTCCAGTATTGCCTGGGAAAGCCAGACTAAATTCCTCGGAATTACTATAGATAACAATCTATCCTGGAACAATCATATTGACCAATTAATTCTCCAAGAAATTGAACTCGTGCTTATACGTCTTAGAAAGGATAATGCAATTCAGTGATACTGTCAATACAAGAACCGCCTACTACGCATTATTTGAGTCCCATCTAAGATATGGTCTATTCATCTTGGTTGGGGGGGGGGGGGTACAACAGCAGGAAACTTACGAAAAACCTTACTACTACAAAAAAGAGCAGTCAGAATAATGTCGAACCTCGATCCAAGAGAGAGCTGTAGGAGTGAATTCCCTCGCCAGTGTGAGATAACAATTATTGGCTTGTATATCAGAGAAGTCATCGTCCACGCAGACAGAGAACAACTAGTACGAGGCCACGACATTCATTCATACAATACCCACCATGCATCGAACTTCCACCTTCCACTACACACCTTTTTACGCAGGCAGAAAACTGTTTAAATTTCTTCCTGAAGAACTCATAGCACTGATAGGAAAAGGACTGAAGTCAGCCTTGACACGATGGATTACAGAACGGCCATTTTACTCGCTGGATGAGTTCTTAAACTGGAGGAGTGAAGAAGAAAATTGACGTTAATAATTACTTGACTATACATCCTATCAATTAGAAGATTTAAACCTATATATAAGAACTACTTATTTACCAGATGTATCTGTTAACTTTAAAACAAATTGAAAATCTTAATGTATTGTGACACCGTTATGATCTCTAAGATTACGAATAAAGAATTTTGTCTATTGTCTATTGTCTTCTAGATAAAATGTAGAATATTAAACTAATGCTGAAGCATTACATCTACAATAATATGTAGAAACAATACATCACGAAAACAGCTGACAGTATTGCAACTCAGATAAATTCTTGTGAGTCCAAATACAATTGGTAGCGTAAAATATGCATATACTGAATCCTTAACATCTTTTAAATTGTACTAAAAAACCTTGCTTATTCAGTATTTCGATGTCAAACAAACAAGTGCAATTTTAGAAACCTTAAAACATCAATATGTAAGTAAACTGTGAATACCAAACAAACTCTTTAATAGTAATACATCCATATTTCATGATAATGTTCAACAGACAAAATGTATCTGTAAACCTGAAACATAATTTACGCCCCAGGTGTAAAACTCCGTTAGAATTCCAAAAGAAATATTGTACATAATAAATATGAATTGGACAAACCTTTTTGAAATCTACAGTAAATAATAATAATATAATAAAACATTAGGGTAATTGTATGAATAAACAGTAAATGTAAAATCACAAACATAATTAGCTCAGCATTGGCGAAGCCGATCACTAATGGTACTGAACTTCTGTATTTTACTGGCTTATTTGACGTTATCAAAGGACCGAATTGAGCAATAGACTATAATTTCGTATGAAGCTTCATTTCTATGTGAGCATTGTGTTAGATGATGGTAAATTTACGTCCATGAGATTTGGCTGAGTATTCCGTAGAAAACGAAATCTTTCCACAGGCTATTTATGAAACAAATTGTGCTGTAGACTTTAGATTCCACATACGAGAAGTTATCATGCTATAACTTAAAGGGCTGGCATAATTGTTCTTATATCTGCCTTCAGCAGGATATCTTGAAAACTACTTAAACATTGAACTTGAAATCTTACATAAAAATTAATTTTTACATTTAAGGTATTTCAAGAGTTTAATGATGATATATGGATTTTGGCTGAGCGTTAATGAAGCCCTAACCTTAGTCCTCCTGTGAGTGACTTGAGCTATAGATTTGCTGTTGTTTATATAATCTATTACTGTAAGGCTGATAAATGCCTTCTTCTCCGTTTTTTAACTGTGTCCCAAAAGAATCTCGAGAAGGTTCTGAACTAAAGAAATTATATTATGAATGAAGTATGTGATGTGGCGTGACAACAATCTTTTATGTTTTTAATGGCCTGTATTATTTGGAGAAAACTGACTGCTTTATGAATAATTTGTGGTACTGCGTATTTGTGTTGAAAAAATGAGCGTATATATAATTTAAAAATTGTATATTAAAAGCTTAGAGCAAAGAACATCCCTTTATTATTTTTAAGGGGGTTATTATTTTAATTATATCGTTATATGGTAAAGAATTTCCCCACAATATAACAATGTAATCATAGAAATCAAAATATAAATATCATGTAAACATTAGCTTGAAGCTTATATCCACATATCGATTCCAAAAGACTAGGTCTACCTATTAATAGAATCTTTTAATTGTTATCAAACAATTTAAGATCGTTAAAGTTTTTTTTTATATTACAATTACTACCATCTAAATAGCAGAAAACATTCCTTGCAGTGTTTAAAATGATTATAAATAGTTCCGATTTATTAACTATCCTAGGTCTTTCAATTTCCTGTACTTCCTTTTCAGAATCTCATAAAGAAAAATAATTAAAAAAGTGTCTTCGAGAAATAGAAGTTATGTGATTCAATCAAAACGAGCCTACTACTAATTCAGGTCCGTGCCTTTGAACACTCGAGATCACCGTCTTTGTCAGCCCCTGAAGACAAAACATTGAACGACTAGAAGAGTATCAGTAACCTTCAGCAATGCAACATGAGTTTTATTTCTCAAACAAAACTCTTTTATCTTATATTTTAAAACAGATAAAATTTAAAACGTTAGAAGTATATGCTTGTTTGATTTTTATTTTGGTCGCGCAGCTGCCAGCCCAAACTTTCTAATGTAAGCCAAGAAACCAACTCCCCCCTCTGAATAACAAAAGAGAGATCATGTTCTCTTTGTCTATCCGGTTGCCGTGGCTGCTCGTGTTTAGCGAAGCTGCTATTCTTGGCTCGCGACAACGCCTCTACAATTACGCGGCTACTATAATCTTTCTGTATTACTGGAACTGAACAAACTGGAACTGAAAGAAACACACACACACACACACACACACACACACACACACACACACATATATACATATATTGTTTCATAGAAAAATGTTATATAGTACTGTGTGCCTGTCACAGGATTTTATTCGTTATAACATTTAGCTCTTATTGTTTATTTACTAACTGAATTACATATATATCCTAAACATAATAATAAATAGTGTTGATATAGTATACAACTTAGTTTAGAATGATTATTTCCATTTTTCGTCATGTTTTATAGTTGTAAGTAAATTATATTATTATTTTTATATTTTTTACATATTGTTCTGTGATTTAATGCCAGAGATGGCTAAAAAGCCCTAGATTCCGGCTCTAAAAATGAAAAATAAAGACATGTTGTATTTTATTTTATGCATTTCATATAAATAGGCTATAAGAACTGTATGTATCTGCACAGTTTTTTTGTAATATTTATATATTTCAGCTATTAACGCTTTATGATTTACAGTAATAGGTACACAATTTTTCTGTCTTGTAAAGCCGATTGAAAAAATTCAGAAAAACTTAAGAATTTGGGAAAATAATAAACCTTACAGTGTTTAACAATGTTTTGTATTCGTTTTTTTCAAACCCATAATCTTAAGCGGCCTACACACGTTCAAATCGGCTTGTCAATTCGATGTGAACAAGCCGAACTGACAAGCCGAATTGACTGTGTGTATACAAAAGTTTGTTCAAACGATGTGAGCTCAAACCAGAAATTTGAACTGATGGCATGATGGAAATTCATCATTTCGGCTTGACACATCGGCTTGACGGCAAGCCGAACTGATCGTGTGTATGGGAGCGTCAGTTCAGTGCCTCAAATCAACTGTCTGCGCATGCGCACCAGTAACAGGCGTCTGTTTAGCAACTGTCCCGCGTGTTTGCTGCTGTGTCCGTAGTCAGTGAAATTTATAGCTCTTTTCCAAGTGACAGCAGACTTTGAAAAAGTATTTTTTTTTTTTTATTTACATTACACTGTGTTGTCAGTGCAATGAGTTCTTGGAGTAAGGATTTCCTTCTTCAGTTCATAGAGTTGTTTAGGGGAAAAGAATGTTTCTTCGTTTATCCGCAAATAATTATGCCAATCCTTTCGGTGAAACCTAAGTTCTTTTAAAAGGTTAACATGGGAGTTCTGGGCTCGTTTTAAAAGCCAGTCTTTAGTCCACTGATTCTGCTTGAGTTGACGTTTTCTTCTATTCACAATTACACAAGCCACTGCACCATATATTAGTAATAACTCATCGTCCGAAAAAAATTATTTACCTTGAAATTTCCGAAACACAAGCACAACAAAATTTTGGAGTTAATTAACCAGATCGAACTGACAAGCCAAACTGAACGTGTGTAGCGGCCTTAGAGTGCAGTGTTTATGAAAACACATTAAATAGTAGAAGAACGTGAACACAGTAATCTATACAGACGTTTGATGAATAAATATGAAATGCAAAAAATCTACTTTATAAATTTAAACCAAATATTTATACAAGAGACAATGTGACTATAACTGCAGAAAGAGCGAGGAATAAAAACATGCTGGAACCTGTCGACTGAGCGTGGGAGAATGTAGAGAGACGTCTCGCCGTTGACACGCCAACTGACTATGAACGAGTGAGTGGCCAACGGATATATTTTCCCTCACACAATTGATGTAATAGGTCATAGCGGGTATAACCTCTCGTCACTTGTTTATTCTATCATAAGTTATGGTAAAGTAAATGTATATTTAAATGATAACATGTACAATGCATTAGAAAGGCAGATTAGCGACTTTGCAAGTTAGTGGCTTTTACCGCTATGCACGACGTTTACATGCGTCCATGAATCACTAAGAGATAAATATCATAGAATAAAGAGTTTCAGAATTATAATGTCTTTTACAACAATATTTGTTCTTATATTATAACAGGTTTCAATGTAGGGGCCATACAAAGTTTTAACTAGTATACATGACGGAAATAGAATATAAGTATCATAATTTCTAACTGATTCCAACAGAACTTGGCACTTACACAAACTTAAAACAAGTTTGTAATTCACACTCAAGTAATAATACATTTGTTATAAGGTGGCGGCCGAAACCACTACTATACATTTAATTTTCTACCCACTATGAAGTTTTAAAAGTGTATTATACCTTACTACGTGCTTACACGGTATAACCACTTAGTCTATCTATGTGCTAACATAATAAAGTAGCATTACGAAAAGGAATATTGAAATTAAGAATTAATTCACACCCTGTTTATCATATTTGAGTAACTATTCCCCCCCCCCCCCCAAATTCAAAGTATACCAACCATTGTTAGTCTATCTATATGGTAAAATATTAAAGTAGAATTAATAAAAGGAATATTAAAAATTGATACAAACCCTATTCGTCTTACTATGTTATTAACTTTTCTTCCCCGCCCACCCAATACCAAGTATACCAACCACCATCAAAAATACCTTACTGAATAAGTTCAACAACATTCTCACTGAAATTCGTGTTGTAAATTGATTGTGATGGAGCGCCTTACATCTGGACTGAGTGTTCGGTCTACTCTCTTCCAGGCCATTATCCCTCAGATAGGAAGTCTTCATTATTCCTGACGGGAACAGTCTGGTCAGTGCTTGTCAGTAGTGTAGCCGAGTTGAGCGATTTATCTTTATGTTTATTTTTTACAGTCTATATTTTACTCAACTATAGCTTCCTCTATAGAAACATAGGGTTCTGTACCTTTAATAATGGAGCATGTTTTAATGATATATTTGGCAAGAATAAGATATAAATTAACATTTAGCCTATTCGTTATTATTTATTATAAAAGTAGTGTGTGGTGATGTATTCTATTAGACAATGTGCTGATTGTTAACCTAGGAGTTAAAAAATCTCACTAGCTGGTGTATTCTCTACCTATTAAGAACGAAGGAAAGAGACGTTGTTTCTTCCCATTTTGATTTACCCTACAATATTCATTTGCATCCTATGTAAAATTTTATGTAAAATATATTACTGTACAGTTTACTTTTAAATGCTAAAGTATGACTCATAAAAATAGAAGGTAAATTACGTTTTATGAAGCCGTCACAGCAATTATTGATAGTACAAATCTCATTTTATTAATTAAAAATACAAAGTGTTAAAAGTAATTTAAAAATTGTAATGATATGAGATTATTATTGGTAATGCGTTTGAAAAACATCTAATTAACATAATATAATGTAATTTTTAATACATCTTATATATTTGGATGTACCGGTACGTTACGACAAAGTTGTGAAATTTATTACGAGTTTTATAAATAAAATGTTTCGAACAATGAAATAGTAACGCCTAGATCAGGTAGCGAGTGTGAATGTAAAAGAGCATATGACACAGGCAGAATATTAATATATCAACTCATACTAGAAATTTTCGCTTTATAATGAATTAATTCGCTGTTTATGGAATTTAAACAAAAGTATGAAACAGTGAAATAGGACTTTGTAAATAATGTAAACTTTCCGCTCTATACAAATTTGGATGTTTAGTAACTTGGAAAAGTAAAATCGTTAGCTATTATTAAAACACAATAAGGCAGTATATTCATAGATTGCTGTATGCAATGATTACTACATTAATGTGGGGTAGTTCTAATAAATGGATTAAATGTTCATTAAACCGGAGAACACTGAATATTCCTCACTAGAACTAATTGTAAACGCAACTTAATTGGATTTGGTATAAGTTTTAGTTGTATCGTTGTTCCTTCAAGCTCTAATTTCCGGATAAAACAATTACAGACCACGAGAAGACCAATTCTATCTTCTACACAAATGTGCTTTACATTCGACTAATGCTGTATTATCGTCATCATTTGGAGAACAATTACTGATGTAGAACGAATTCATTCAAATCACGTTTTATTATAATATATAAATAATGTATATATAAGTTAGTTTTTATATTACAATATGTCCTTTTAAATTTAAATATTCATAAACACCAAACACTTACTGCTTGAAGTAAAGTATACGTAGAATTTATATTCATTTTGTTGTTCAGTAAGCATTATATTATAATAATTATATAATATATTATATTATATATCTATATTATATATATATATATATTATATATATATAATATAATATAATATAAATATATATATATATATATATATTTATATAGTATTATTAAAATGATTTGTTTTAAAATGTTGTCAAACCATTATTTAGTTTTTGAATATACTAGTTAAAAGATGAAAGGTTTTTTTCTATTCTCTTACATTAGATTCGTAACGAAAAATTATCCCATTGACAGACTTATGTAAATGCTCATATTTTTTAATGTATTTATCAAAGTATTTTTGATCTGAGATTACGTGGGCATCTATGTTATTATATAAGACACTGAAGAAGCAAGTTCCACTACATATTAAGTGAAGAACCAATAGCAATAACATAAGTGTTAAATATTGAACTATGTAAAGACGAAAAACTTATTGATTTCAATCGAAACCTTAAACAATAAAATGTTGTTTTTAATTATTACGTATAGGTTATATTTTACTTAAATATTTAACCTTAAATATTATAGGTTATATTTAAGTCAATAAAAAATAATAGCCATATTGCAATGAAAAATAATAATTATAAGTGTGTAACTAACCAGCATTATATTACAACAATACAACATAGTAAAACTCGACAAGTTGTCTTGAACGACGCCGAAATTCACAATACTTGACATGATTGCGTCCGATTGTCCAGTGTCATGTCCACAGACGTGCTAACAGTAGCTCACCAAATCGGCCGTATTACTCGAATCATTATCAAACTTAGAAATATCTAAATACTGTCATAGTATAGATAAGATTAATCAATAAGCAACAACTAAAAGAGTTTATTTTAATTTTAAATTTATTGACTCTGTAATACTTTTAAATTATCAAATTAGGAAATGAAACTAGAAAAATGTTAAACAAAGTACCAAGTTACTTTCACCGCATTATCAACATCGCAAACAGTTTTAAATTGAATAAGTCATAGAGGAGGGGATAGAACCTCTATTTTCGCAACGGATTCATTTTCTACATTAAAAAAAGAACCGTTGTCTACGAACTTGTTCCTTAATCGTGATTTATAAAAATATCTAAACATATTTTAATATTTCCTAACGTGTAGTCTTTGGTCATGAGTATGCACGATAAGATAATATTTTAATATTTATGTTAATATACGCAGGGGTGAAGTACTGTTGGGTTGTAGTCAATAATATAGAACGTCTGATTACCAGTCAACTGATTTCGTGTTTAAAACAGTTCGATATTCTATTTATATTCAGAGGAATATAACTGGCTGTTAGAGCAGCAGTTTAAATGTACTACCTTTACAGTTTCGTAGTTTAAAATTGTAATATGGATTACAAAATTTTCATATATTTCTATACAATAAAGTGTTTGACTTTTTGTTGGATTACGTTACGGATCCATTCAATAAATTTGTAATTTTTAAGAAACACAACAAAAAACGTATGCGAGTATGAGAGTAACGCAAGAATGTATGTGTACTCAACCACATACGTATTCACCACATATCGTGTTATGTGTTTAGTGGTGGAGCTGTAGAATGTTATCACATGAACGACGACACATTGTATTCCACAGTTGGTTTTCCAACTAAACTCAAAGAGTCCTTTGTAAACTGTAATAACGAAACAGACATAAACGTGGCGTAAACGTTTTTAGCAAGAAACGTTTCAAATAATACTTACTCATGTTTCTTATAAGTGTCCATGCTTTTTGATGTGAATGAAAATATAATTAATGGTTTGCAACTACCCATTTCATATTGCAACGCCTATAAATAAATTATATAAGATATGTTTTAAGCTTCTATGAATAATATTTGAAGACACATTATGAAAGCAACTGGGGAATATTATTAACTTGTATAGTTAATTGTCATATCGTGTACGGTTATAGTGAGCTCCCACTGGTCCTGACAGCATCTGACAAGATGTTCAGAGGACAATATGACAATGCACACTATTCTGTTGTAATGAGTGTAGCATATTACTCTATTGTTATGGTTCATAATATCGTTACTAAGTTGTGAGCCGTTAATTAATAATGTTATAGAATTATATCTATTTATCTACTTATTTGCTTCAAAGTACATTTAGAACAATGGGGTTTATTCGTAGACGTTTGCATGTTCTTTGATTAGTTTAATAAATTTATCTTTCAAAAATGTAGTATGAACATTCAAATCTTACACAGTTGAGTACGACTCCACAAGCAGTTAGATATTAGTTCATACATGATCATTACCGTACATACGTAATTCTCGTGAGCTCTATGCAAGGAACCTTCACGCCACTCGTATGCTGAAGGTAGGGTATGCTCGTTTTGCCGGTCGCAGAACACACCTTAGAAATGGAAAGCTATTAAAAACATTTACTTTACACACAACGTATTTAGTAATAATCCGGGCTTACTTGCATTGTATAAGTACACATCCTGATTGTTTTTAAAATCTATAGAGAAAATTTCCATTAAGAAAGAATATAATTAATTGTCATCTGCAAGTTGTTGTGGAGATTGAAATAGGAGGGTATTAAAGGGATTAATAATGTTAAACAATTCGTTTTTTCTGATTATATTTTTCCTACCTTGCTACACGTAAAACCAACCACTATATTTGTAAATAAATATCAAATCATTGTCAGCTATTTGAATGTAGATTCTACACACAGACTATCAAAATGGTGAATTACATTAGTCTTTTTATCTAGTTATCTGATGATAATAAGAGTATTATTGTTTTGTCTGGCAGCCGGGTTTAACTGTATTAACACATGACAGATAAAATCTGAGAAATAATCCATCGATTTACATTTTATCCTTGTTGATATCCTTATATTTCGATCTCTACCAAAACTAGCGCGGCTAAAAATCGCAGCTTGTTGGAAAACTCCTGTGGTTATATTCTTATATAGTACAAATTAGCTCTCGGCTCCTAATCTGTAATCTAGGGCTTGCCTGTTTATAAATATTCCAAATACTATATAAATAGTAGACTTTGTTTAAAGACATTAGAATAACAATTTGACTCATTATTCCGACAACTAAGTCTGATCCCACTGAACTAAGTCTGTATTGAATCTATTTTACTTTTTACAAAAATAGTAAAGAGCACCAGAGCGAGTGTTTACATTGAGGGGTTGAGGAGAAGTGACCTGGCAGAGGAACTCAGCTGGAAAGGGCTTCAGACTAACCCCAACATTACGGCTAACACTAAACCATTGTCTTTTCTGGTATTCTGTAAAAATAAAAATCTACAATGTCTACTCGTACAGTCATACCAGCACTTCAACACCGAGTAGATCATATAATTTTAACAAACCAGTTCCAAAATACATATATGTTACTTGTAACAGCAGCAGATTTAACCTGAACAGGATATTACAATTTTTTTTAAAGAGTCTACGATTGTTGCTGGGGAATACAGGTAACCACTTTGACCACAGGAACTACCTTGAAAGAGCTAAATCCCTACAGTCAAAATATATTTTATAAATATTCTATCTTGGCCAATCTGGGGGAAATATAAGACGAACACAAGTAGTCTTGCGCCAAAACTATTTATAGTTCATATTAGGTCAATATTAAGTGAGATACTACCAGAATTTATAGTACCTACTCTCTTAACAACTTGCCAGAAAATATTTACAGATAAAAGTGCCTCAAAAATAATCTGTGTACGAAATGTTATTGCTTCTTTATTAGGTTGCTTGGTGTTATATTGTTTGAAGTATACCAATATGATGGAATTTTTAGTTAATACTTTCCTTTTTGATTTAGCCATATTAATTAATTGTTATACAAAATTATTTAAGTAAATGTCATTATATAAATTTGTAGAAATTAATATATTGTGAATAAAATTAGTTACAATTAATGCACAGTTAAAAATCGTTAACACCATTTTTGTCTAATAATTGTTAATATTGTGTAGAGTTTAAGAATATTTAAGATTTCAGTAGAGTTCAAGAACTGGTTATATTGATATATAGTTTAAGAATGGTATAATAATTTTATATGGTTTTAAAAATTTTGAATATTATGTAAGGGCCTACAGGATTTTTAGGAACTGTTATAGGCTAACATGTTATAAAGTTTTAAACTTTTTTTGTTATTTGATCTATAAAATTTTATTATTTTTGTATGTTATTACACGGAATGTGTACCAATGCAAGTTTAATTATTACTTTAATTTTAGTATCTAGCTGAATAAATGCGTAGACCATTGTATGTAGATGTTAAATAAAATGCAACTCGTTTTTTTGTTATTGGTACCTTGAGCACGCTACAATAGAGCCAAGTTCCCAAGTTTATTAATATTAGTACTATAATGTGGTGATTCACTGATAACAATGCCATATACGTAGTTGTAAATACACAGATAATTAAGACAATAGTATATATATATATATATATATATATATATATATATATATATATATATATACAAGGTGTTTGAAAAGTATGGGTCGAGTATTTATAAAAAATAACAAAAAAAATTTAATTCAAAAATTAAGTGGTAAGTTAACTATTTCACCAACAAAGAACAATGGTAGAACAATTAATTCATAAACATAAAGACGACGAATTCATTTTAGTTTTATTTATTGTGTTATAAATTTATGACATAACTTGCTAGTTAAAAATGTCAGTGAAAACACATCGGTTAGTAGAGTGAAACGCCGCGTATCGCATCAGAATATGACGATCCAGTCAGAAATGGCAGCGCATAATGTACTTCACAATGTTTAACTAAAACAACCCGCCATTTCTGATTGGATAAACCTTTTGAGATGCGGTTTGCGGCATTCAACTCTACTAAGTGAGCTCTTTCAAATGAGGTACCACTCGACCCATGCTTTCGTTTAAGATTTCCATGTTTTCCTTTGTGGGCCGTCCCCCCATGGTTGGCATGTCATGGTAATAGCAAGGAAAAATAGTTTACATAGCCATATGACACTCTGCAAAGTTTATAGATGTTATCTCCTATGGTTTTTGTAATATTAAGCCGTACCTATACTTTTCAAACACCTTGTATATAAATTAATTGCATATATGTATGTATGTATGCATATATATGTATGTATGTATAGGCTACATATATGGATCACAATTTACTCTAAAATTAATTTGGAAAACTTAGAATAGGATAATTAATAAGCTTAGAGAAATAGCAGGGCTATATCTTACCTTTGTAGAGATGTAGGTTATTATCTATTGTATTATCCTGAACTAATTAAGTATACACTTATTGAGACACACTATAACACAGAACATTAACACTAGCACTTCCATCATAACACCGACACATAAAAATTGAAGAGATTTTTGATATCACTAAATGACTTCAATTACTTAAATATTGAATTCTAGGAATATTGAATTCTATTGCTAAATTATCTACTGAAACTTTGATGGAATCTGAACATTGTTTGTTAACACTTTATGACAAATACATTGATTAAACTCTATCTACGTACAGGCACTATTGTAAATACAAGGATAGACTCTGTACCACACAGATTTGTTAGGGATATATTACACATAATATATGAGGTAACTGTATTACAAATAATTAAAATTTTAATAATTAATAATATTGTATTTCACGTGTAATTATGATTTCAGATTGAGGTTATAGGAGGGCCGATGTCCTTTTATTTCCAGGACACTGCATTCTTGAGTTGTGGGTGATGGGTGAGGGGAGGGGAGAGGATGTTGGCTGTTCTGGTTTTTCTAGGAATGTTATTCATATCACAGATTATAATTGCATATAGTTTGGACATTTTCGATTTTAAACCATGTTTACATAAATGATACAGATTCTTTCTTTTTATTGTTTTAATGTTTCTTTTTTAATTGAGCCACATAAGAATTTGCCACCACACTAATGTAGCCATACATTTTGTGTTGTGTTGTGTGTTGTGTGTGTGTTTGTGTGTGTGCGTGTGCGTGCGTGCGTGCGTGCGTGCGTGTGTGTGTGTGCGTGCGTGCGTGTGTGTGTGTGTGTGTGTGTGCGTGTGTGTGTGTGTGTGTGTGTGTGTGTGTGTGTGTGTGTGTGTGTGTGTGTGTGTGTGTGTGTGTTTGTGTGCTTATTATAGCCAAATAGTACCCTACTTTATAACCCTTTTCCTTAATGGAGTCTGACTTACTGTATGATTTTATAAATAAAAAAATATAATTCAATACATGTAAAGTAAATTTTGTGTAAAGTTATAAAAGTTTAAGTTTAACATAAAATGTATTATTCAACTCAAAAACTCCAATTTTACTTATAAAAAACATAGCTATCAAAAATTGACGTGAAGGTATGTTTGGCCGCCATAGTTGTGACAAGCTTAAAGTTAGATTTAGTTACTTATGATTAGGCTGGTTATATTAGATAGCCTAACATAACCTATCCTAATATTAATCGAATACGTCAGTTTTACTCAATGTGCCAGATCTTAAACAAGTAGTTTAGACGTTTGAAGAAATTATTGAAGTGATTCCACAAAGTGACTGAAGTGACCTATGCAAATTATGAAAAAAGCTTGTCGGCATATAGTGAAATAATACTCGATTTTAGAAACATTTTACAAAAACACATTCCGAATTGACAACTGACTGAAATTTCCTTGTTACTTGTGTTACCTATACGCTAAGTACAAATTTTAATATTGACATTTTCAGTGACCTAAATTGAAATTTTAAATTCTGCTAACATTTCAGATGCCTGTTCTATTTCGTGCTATTTCAGATCAATAGCAAGGCCGAGGGAGGGGTGAGGGGAAATAACAAGGCTCAACGCGGACACTGGGCCTTGTAACTAATAACTGTTTACTGAGCTCTATGATTAAACAGATCCCCACTTATAACATTACACCAGAAAACCATTAATTATTCATATCTTATACTTTTATTCATTTGAAAATGATTGGTGAATTATCTGTGAATAGATTAGATTGATAAATAAATGCTTAAGAAATTCGCAATATAACAGTAAAAATCAGTATTGCATGTGCACAAATGCTGCAACTTTGATTGCAGCGAGTACAGACACTGGTTGCTAACAATGTCACGTACTTCGCTGCATATGCAAGATTGTCTTTTATTTTGTATTCTCAAATCTTATCTACATTCATGAAGATTCTGCTAAACCTTCCTTACACTTCTCTAACTCAATTCACCTTGAATTCACCTTGATGGTTGAAATAATTATTTAACTGATTTTGAAATTTGAAATCTTAATCCATATATATAAGACTAAAAAGGTTGGAAGGATTTATACATTTTGTTTACAAAGTACTTAGTTGTATTCTTCAAAATGTTAAATTATTTCTAATTTATTTATTTTTAACACTCTAAGATTTTTTTAAAACTACATAGTAGTGTAATACTGAGTTCCAAACAGTGTCTACTAACGTCACATGAAAATACATACATGACGTAGGTAAATGATGTTACTCTAATTAACTTTACATATATTTATATCTCCATGGTTCTTGCATTTGAAATAAATTACTGATGATAATAAAATATTTGTATAAATTATATAGCACAATAATACATTGCAGGTATATCAGTTTACTCTTTATTAATTTAAAATTAATAGTTTCCCGTCATGTTAAGTACGCAGTAAACACAAGTTTTGTTTACTGGTTAATCAACATACATGTTAGTTTTTCAAAAGTATCGTTTAATTATCTCTCGTTATATTTTAACACAGCAAATACTATTTCTGCTGGTAGAAATACATAGTATGGCAATCTCGTTAAAATAAATGTGCAATGTTCTATTTAGATCATGAGCTATAAGACAGAACGCTATCAAAAGTATAATGTAACGAAATAATTAGATAATATTGTGACTAATAACTGGAAATAAGGACATTCACCTTCCTCGACTAACTCCAACCCAGTTATTTAATTGCGTCATGAGGTAACATGTGTTTTGAAGATTTACTATTCCTTCACCATCAAGCCGGTCGTTGCCATGTTGATGAAATGGGTTCGTCAATAGACTTAAAAGTACAAACCACTCCAAAACAGAACAAACACAAACAGTGATTGCTCATGCAGACCGTGGCACAGCGACGGCAACCTGCAGGTGGACATGAGTCTTTTCACTAAAAACAAGCCTGGCGCTAAGCCCATCAGGAATACATATTACAAGAACACTCGCTTAGTATAAGGGTTAAATCTCTGTACATTTGCAAGGTTAAGTGTTTATCTACTCTTTAAAAGGTTTTTTTTTAAATTTTGATATGATTAACAGTTTAACTGGATAAAAACTATGAAGTTTTGATGGTAGAACGGCAGTTTGATGTTCTTTTTCAATAATAACATTTTGTTTTAAAATGTAAGTTAAGTTTGTTAATAAGGCTAGTTTATTTTTCTTAATAAAATATGGTTAAGTTGATTGTGATAGTATAATTTGTATCAAATCTTGATTATGTTCATAATAATAATTCATAATCAAGGCTTGAACATTTATAACTATTTAACCAAGGTTACGTTTATTACAAATAAATATTTTGTCTTAATCTAATTTCAAATTGATTTTTGATGTATTGTTTCAGATATTTACAGTTTTTTTATTTGCATATTTAAATATTATATCAAGAATGTCTGTAGAAAACGTAAATAGCGCTTGAATATAAAAAAATCAAGAAGATATAATAAATTGTACATCAAATTTACAAACTGTTCCTTTTTTATCATTAGAAAACTTATATTTTCATGTTTGGTTGAAACTATCAAATTTATTATCTTTTTAAGTGCAGTATTTTTACTGTTAAAAATAAATGTATTTTTTATATTATTCAGAAAGAAAGTAAATTTGATCATTATCTTGAGTTTGAATTTTTCTTAAATAATTTTAGTGACCAAAAGGTCTTGAATTCCAAGATAAATGATTTTGACTTGATTTCCTGTTGAATGCATATGAAAGAGCGTATTAGTGGTAAACAATGATTAACCTTTGGACCCTAGCCACGATTTAAATGTACTCGTATAGTACACGCTCCCAAGATATTTAGCTGATAGACTATGCATTAGAGCTCATAAAATACTTCACCAAGCTGTGAAATCTTCTTTCAATTTCATACTAGAGCATCATTTCAATAATTATAATACTTACTAAATATCAATACTTTTTTCATATTTTTCTTCAAATTAGCATTTCTTCATGCAATCACAAATTGTTACTACTGAGCATTGTTCTTTGTTTATTTTAATAGTATATTAAGATACCAACAATATTTATTAAACAATTTACCTTTACGTTTTTCATCAACAACCATAAATAAATAAAATAATATACATGATTGAGCTGACAAAACTTTCTTAATAACCATTGTTGATAGCATATACAACAGTTTTAATCAGCTTATTACTAATTATATTTAATTAATAATTCAAAAAAAGGAAAAAATCAGGATTTTGGACATTTGTCATAGTTGTCATAATTAACACGTAGATATCCTAAAATCCTCTTTTGGCAAAAATGGCATTGAATACATTCTTTGCTGTTAAATCATATTTTTTAATTATTTAGTACAAGTAATGATATACTATGATAACTAACTCACGCTTCTGTTGCATGTAACATACAAGTAACCAATTTGTCTCAACGGGCACCGTTACTTGAATTCAAAGTGAATCTCATGTAACATTAATATCAATTATAGTAATTGTGAGATTTGAATACCCCGTTTTCTTGGATCCCGATGAAGTACATATAAAACCTCTCATGGAATCCAAAACAGTTGTTGACCACGTTTACAGACATGAACTGTTCTGCCAAAGGATATCCGAAATGTTTTTGGGGAGAAATCTATCTCGCCCTTCAACCACACCTTCTCTTTGTCCAACCTCGCTTGGCACTTTACAAACTCGGGTACCATCTTGGTTGCATGTTACATCCGATGGAAAGATGTGCCTAGACATAATTGAGGTTAGTAATGTTTGCTGGGAGAAGATTTTAACTCTCCCATCGAACTCATTTCCATGCGCTAGACTCAGACACCCCACACGGTTTCTACCATCACTCACGTTTAATCTACATGTTTTAATTGTTTTTGTACATCCTTAACGTTGTGTATCAAGTTTTGACTATAGGAGAGAAAAATATATTCCAGTTCTGTGAACGAAGTGTATTATTTTTTGTAAATTACACAACGACAATTTTTCAAAATTCTTTTATCTTTCCACATCCACTGAATAATAACTGTAAATAAAGTTTAAAGTACACAACTCTGGTCCTTTACATACTGGGTGGTTTTATCGGGGGAGAATATATCGTCACCGCCCCTCGGTTAGTGTGGAGAATCAAACGGAATGTTTCACAGTAGGCGGCAGTTCTGCCGTCGGCGGACGATGTGCACTGTGCAGCCGCCCACTGCCACTACATTCGTGCTTATTTTATACCGTCGCAGTCCAGACAGTGGCGTACATTACCAAATGTGTGCCACTCCTAGGCTCCAACTAGCCATTGTGCTGTCACCAAAACAAAATCTCAATTGTTAACTAACTTATAATATTAATATACTACTTATTTTCTAACGGAATGAGTAAATTGTTTATAGACAACTAACTTCATACATCTTTAGTTCTGTTGTCTGGTTTTGTTTTGTTGATTTTGCTATGAAAAATGACAGTCACTTTTAGAAAACTAAACTACATTGCTTTGAAAGATGATAAGACATGTTTTTTGTGACTTCAACATGTTGGACTCGTACCGAAAAACCCATTATGTGAAATTTGTGGGAAAGAAACAACTGTAACTGTAAGAGGAGCAAATATGGTCGTCTTCAGTTTTCCTAATTTTGGTTATAATTTTTTTAATCACTGTAAATATTAAATTCAGATTTAAATTTAAAACATATGATTGTTATTGAAGACTATAGATACTTTTATATCGATTGATAGTGTAGGATTTGAGATACAAATATTAGGTATCGATGATTACATTCTTCGATATAAAATAACCGGTTCCGCTTATCGTACCCTACCCGAAAATACCTACAAAAATCGATTTTTGGAGGAGATCAAATTCTCCTAGTAATTACATTGAGAACTATTTTTAGTTCCTCCGAAATACATTTCAATGTTTAAATTTGAAAGATAGGCTAATGTTTTTTTTAAATCAAGAGAATGAAAGGTTCAAGGTTAGCAACATTACAAGTAGGTAAAACTGTTACGTCTGTCAGTTAGTGTAATTAGCATTTTTAAAGAATATAAAATATACAACAATTTCTGTCTGAATATATGTCACACTTAGCATTTCGTTTAATTTTAATGAGTTTAATAATTGTGTATTTTTTATGCATAGTATATCACTTTTTGCATGAATAAAGAGAACAGTGAATCTTGAAATAAGTCACTCTAATATAATTTTTACAACAGTAGAGCAAATAGTTAGGTTGTGCATGTCACATGCAATTAAAGCACATTTTACCTATTTTAAAATTAGTACTCATAACAAAAAAAAGTACGAGTTGAGTATTATGTAAGAGTAATGTAAAGTTCCAATTCTAGAATAATTAAAACTGTGCTTTAATTGCATTTGGAATGGATAAACTACTAGTATTTTCTGTATTCTTATAATATATTTAAAATAATAACTTTATTTTTCTTATTCTCTTTAAAAAGAAACAATTAAAAACATGGTTTACCTAATTGAGACAAAATTATCTGACACATTTAATTAATTGAAACAAAATGGCAAGAGAAGTATACATTTGGCCAGATTAAACGTTTTGTTCTTTAAAACTGATCATTAAAGTAACCAGATATAACAATACCCAATTTTATATGTTGTCGAATTTTGAAATTTTTAATTCTCTGGCTTTTAAAAAGTTACTCAATACTGTCCAACTTTTCAATTTGAACAATAAAGCAAACTTCGGGGAATAAAAAATATAGCTCACACTGTAATTTTTATGAGAATGTATTCTTCACAAGAAGAAGGTAATAGTAATTTACAAAATTTACCACATAAAGTTAGGGAATTAGGAATTTTACATTAATTAATTTTTTTACAGGTTTTGAGGTGAGAGCATGAATTATCTCATAATGTAAACTTAACATGTTATAATTATTGTTTAATACAGTTAAGTTTATTACAGTATTTTAGATCTCTTCATCAAAGTAAGGAGATTTTGTTTTGGTGACATCATGACGACGGCTAGAATGAGGCTAGGGAAAAAGATCGCCAAGTATGTAGACGTGCAATTGGTCATGTGCGTCACTGTTTGGTCGGCGACAAGTGGCAGTGGGCGGCTGCACATCGACCGCCGTCGGCATTTCTACTGCCCAATGTAACCTTCCGTTTAATTCTTCATACACTGATGGAGAGGCGGCAATAGCTGATTTGCCACTGCGGCAAAAACCACCCAGTGCGTAACGGGTCGATCGATGGAAAATTCCGAGCTTATTGATTTAAAGAAGACACGGTCCGCAGTCAACGCAGAAATCTCATATACTACTTGAGTATAAATAACGCTCAGACCGTCACAGTTGAGAGTTCTCTAGCGAGAAAAATATGAGATTGGGAGCTTCAGATAAAAAATCACCATTATCGGTCCTTTAATTTTTCTTTTTATTTTGACCGGAATTTCAAGGAGTCCTTAAATGACCTCTGCGCTACTTTGGGAGTAACATGATATTCGGGAGGGATTAGTTTTGGGGGTAGAGGTCCTCTTCAGTCAAGATCCATGAGGAAACATTTGTGGGCATTAATATCAGTTATATACGCTTGAAAGAAGGGAAAGTCCACTCTGAACTCTCCACTCCAGTGGCATGCAAAGGCACTGGTCTATGTTTTGGTTTTGGTCTATGTCTGGTTACGTCTAGGTTAGAAAGAACCTTTGACACTTAGAGAGCCCCGACAACTCCAAAACTCATTTCCTGCAGTAGACTAGGCCGATCGATTTATTCCTGTACCCCAGAATTTCGATACTTGCGGTTAGTGTTGTGCAGCAACTAAACAACCATAAGGTTGCCCAGATTTAAGTGTAAAATCTTTTGCTGTACCCAGTGTAGATTCAACTGTAAGCTATAAAACAAGCAGAACTACTGGGGTCAAAATATGCCTTGTGGTTCCTGGATATCTTTTAGTAATCCAAGTAATGGACCAGTATATTACATTCAAAAATGTTTACACCTTATTATATGCAATGCAAGAGTGCATAGCTATAAAAAGAAGGTTTTTGCAGCAAATATTATTAAAAATTTTCCATTTTTAATAGCAAATAATAACTATTAGACAGGATATCTTAATATAGCGTAGCTGGTATTTATTTAAAATACTGCTTAAATATCTAAAGATTATCCATTAAAGAAAGTGTCGTATTTAAAGAGTAGCTGTTTTATAGTGCTTCTCTTTATAATACAAAATTGAAAAACTATAAACTAAATCTATTGACTGTTACAAAGTTTTCATGTATATTATTCTACAGTGCAACTGCAGCTCCTCTGCTATAAAATATTTTCAGCTAAAGAACTTAGGCACTAATTGTATTTCTTGGTAGAGTTCTTAACTGTAATTATTCACGGAGAATGGAGTCTTGTGGCAGCTTCTTTGTTACAGTCTCTCTAAAGTAACATCTTCACCTTCGCTTTGACTGAGCATTTTGCAGCACAAACAGTTTTTTAAATAAAAAAGGACTATACTAATGGAATTACTAGAAACAGTATGATTATACTGGATTTTACAACAGAAACGAGTAATTGCAATACAATCTGTTTTCTTTAACGTAAAATATAAATGATAATTACACTTTTTGGAACAATCGGAACAAATATCTCTATAAAGATGAATCTAATAGTGAATTTGGTTATTTTCCCTACGTTACAGCTTTCTTACAGAAATTCCAACTCCCATGTGATGCATATCTGAACTACAAAGAATTCTGAAATAACAGCATTTTGATTGGATATATTATGAATTTGTTGATTTTAGGTTAATAATGCTTTGTAATACTCGTATAAAACAAAATTATAGCAATATCTAGTTACAAAGACTTGTACATTTAAATCTACTTCACCGTGATCAGTCAAGTTATATAGCAGTTGATATGTATAAATATGTGTGTGCGCGCGCGCGCGTGTGTGTGTTTGTGTGTGTGTGTGTGAACGAAAGTTTGAATGTGATGTAGTACAATGAGCTTAAATCAATGATAAATGGTTCCGCTTTGAACACAGAATTATGTTAAAATCCCATGTAAAATAATTTATTGTGAACTGAACCTCTAAATTAGTAGGTTTGTGTGATACTGGCTAACATCCAAAAGGAAGCCCATCCCTAACTTATAACCCTCAGATCTGGTTTATATCTTATAGTAGTCTAGGAACTATATTCTAAACTTCAGATACTGGATCTTAGCTCGATAGTAAACTGGCCAATTTAACCATTGTAGTATAGAAGTACCACTTCGATCATGATTTCATTTTCAGCTTAAGAATAAGAAATATCAATATGGCACAATAAAGATTTGTTGTTTTTTGAATTTTCATAAATTATCAGCTATTTTAACTTTCTGGAAACCCTTTTTCCTTAACCAAAGTAACATTTTGGTCAGTTTAATTCCCTGGAAATGTTTATCCAATAATTGCTCGTCAAGTTAAACCTCTCTAAAACAATGAACTATTTTTCTTCGTGAACTTATGATACGTTTCAAATCCTGTCCAACATAAAATATTAATCAAAGGAACTCCTCGATTAATCAACTCTTCTATTCAACCTAATTGCTATTTCTATTTCTAATTTCTTGTCATTTGTGAATATTAACCCCTGTTAGATCCAGTGTTCACCAACCTCTACTCCTGGTCATAGCAACGAACCCGTTAGTAGACTGAACTCGTTGGTTAACTCAATCCCATAGTCACTTATTTTGTTAACTCTAAATTTATGGGTTTTCCACGCTCTATGAAACCTTAATCTTCTGATATGCTTTACTTCTTGTACATTCTCGTGATTTTAATCTCCTGGTAACTTTAATTTCATGGTGAAAGAAAAACTCACTGGCAGTGGTCAACTTATATATACAACCCCTGGGACATTAGTTGAAACTCCTGCCAATCTTAACCCGCCTTCCAAGCGAACCCCTTAACTAAATTAAATCTTCCGTTCAGTAAAACCACTTGATCAACTTAACCTTTTAATCGATTTAATTCGATACCTGTTATCTCCATATTCTGTACATTTAATTTTAAAATATCCCGTCCGCTATGGCGAAAGAAACATATATTTCATGTATGGTTGTTATCTCAAAATATCAAATTGAAGACACGCGATTAGTTGTGCATGTTAATTGGTAGAACACGAACTGTATTCTACTGAGATGTCCTGGACTATAAAATAAATTTGAATAATAAAACATAATAAAAACCTTCTTCATTTAATATTTTTATTTCGGAAGTCTAATATGCACATTTTGATCTGTTTAATATTATTATCAGTTCATTACTTTAAGATCATAATGTGCATTAATTTAAAAGTGACTTATGCTCTATAAGTCTATAGAGAGGGGTGGGATTCTCTGGACACCTAATATAAATGAAATATACATAACATTATTATATTTTTGTTTTATATTATTGTTGGAACGGACACATATTATATTTCAGGCTTGGATATTGTTATGAAAGAATTTAAAAGAGTTATATGTCACTCTAGGAAACAATAAAATGTACTTCAACAGAAAGTTTAGTTAGACGTAAATAGTTTATAGGCAGAGCAATAAACCCATAATTTTAAACACAAACAACCTATTATCACTACATTACCTATAAAGAGTAGTAGTAAACGGTTTCGACAGCTTTACAGCAAAATGTGATTATAACAAGGCTTTGAGGGTTTTATAACTCGATGAAGGTCGTAAACCGTTCATAACAGCGGCCTTTGTTTATTTGTTTGTGGAATAAAAACTCTCAGCACTCGTACGATAGCGTGAGCCTCAATAACATTAGGCCTATTTGTCCTTTATGTAATTCGGCACCATATCAGCAGATTGTGTGCATTTTGAAATGTTTACTAGGGTATAAGACTAGTATAAAATTTTTAATGCTTATACAATATAGTAACTATAATTATTTTCAACTCATAGGATTATTCTCCTAAATTAATGTTTACCATATAAACATAAAAATGTTCACATAAAGTTTCCTCAGTATTAAGGTAAAGGTAGATGTTTCCCAATTCTAGCTGTATGACAATATAGGTATTTTAAAAAATATTACGAGCATTTAATTTCACACTTACAAAGCTTTTTTGAATAGTAGAGATTTTTTCTAAAATGTTAAGACTTCTTGTCCTACCCAACAAAAATTATAGTATTGACAAGGAAAGACAATGTATTCAAGCCTCTACTAAAACTGATGAGATAAAGTTAGTGGCAACGACGTCATATATATCCAATTATAATACAAGGATATAATTGGTGTATGTAATTAATCTCTTCCAAGGTACAGTATCATCCAATTCTTGCAAAATATCATTTAGGATGATATGTGACCTAGGAACTATTTTTGTGTTTATAGTGTGGGAATATAAAACAATTACTTTTGTGATATTGCGTAATGATGACAGTAGTTTTAAATTATAATGCATAAATACTTATTTTTAAATGCTAGTTATACGTGGTGAGGCTTGTAACAAACATCACAAGGTATTCTATGACCTGATTGTGATATACGATTTGACTGTGATGTAGCTCCTTCAACTAGAAATTGGAGTGGTTCATGAACATAATTTTCAACAGTAGATCCTGTTTTCATTGCAGCGCTGTTCTTCACACATCACCCAGGGAGGAGTCGAGGAACAAATCAAATCAATAATCAACAAACTATATAAATGTAAAGGTATATTCCAGAAAGAATATGTATGTCCCTATCATTAATTGTACTTTTTGTTGTCTCTTTTGTTGATTTCAACTACACTATTGTTTTTTAAATACACACAGGTATTTACATCACCACAAATGGTGTTTCTCTAACAGATTAACCATGAAAAATCTACTTCGGTCACAAAGCTACTACTTCCGGAAATTTACGTGTCATATATCATTTCTCTAGGACGTTGCGAAGTTGAAAAAACAAAATTATAAATCTTGTATAGGCTGCAACTCTACTTCTATTCCTATGGGTGTCTGATCATTATGAAAATGCCTTAGTTTTTCTATTCAGCGTATATGAAATTCGAGATCAAAACTTCAGCCCTCCGGGATGTCGGGAACTTCTCAATGAGTGAATAAGCTTTGCCTTTTATATATTGGGATGCCCCATTCTTACAACTGTCATAAAAAAGCAAAGTTTATGAATCAAACATTATAGCGGTTTTGTTGTGGTATTACAGCAAAGTTAGAGAGTGAAACTTTATCTAATTAGGTTATTCAATTTCCTTACTGGTCGTCATACTGTCCAATTACCATTAACTACAGTTGTATTTTAATCAAAATGAAATATTTGTTACCAAGCCCCATGTCTTCAAATTAAGATTATAACAAAATAACCATTACAGCTAGATAGAGTTTCAGACTAGTGTTCTAATGGTGGCTAGTTTTAAAAAATAAAATATGCACTATACTCCTATTTGAGTTTCGTATGTAGATTGCTCATATAAATACCAACCGTTAGTTTGTGCTGAGCTTTGCCTTAACAAATATTTTGATAGTACTAAATGGATGTTTCTCCGTAATAAACAAAATTAAATTCAGAAGAAGATTTTACGTAAGCAAGAATGAACTCTTTCTTGTGAACTTCCTTTTTGAACCATTCCACTTAGTCTTCATACCCTACGTTTATATTTATCAACTTATAACTTTGCACAGGAAAATATATAGTTTTACTCATTGTATTTATACGGTATATCTCATCGGTACAGACGTATATGATACTTCCAGTCCTCAGAACATCATCTTTCGAGAAGTTCCCGCTTTAAATGTGGAAAAAACGTCCATTCACTTCCCTAACAATATAACAGAAGAAACATAATTTTAGACGTTCACAACTTTGCTCCATTAATTCTTAATGGAAGGATGTTTTATTCTGTCCCGAAGTAATTTAAGCAATTAATCTGGTGAAAACAATCGTAATGCGTTTTTACAGTTTACTTATAGTAGCTACTCAATAATAATATATTCATAACATGTATTTCTTGATCTCTAATTCTGTCTAATGTTTATAAAAATAAAGAGTTCAACTCGAAAATAAATAACAGTTTAAGTTTTACACTTTAGTAGCAAGAACTAAAAACTCTCAAAAAATCTTCTCTAAATAAAATCGTCCTTGTGTGTGTTTTTTATAGAGCTATAGTTTGCAAAAATCTAATTTAATTCAAATAAAATCAGTGTGGACAATTACCTGTGTAGACACGGTTAGTTGGAAGGAAGACAGAGGTTGGTTAAAGCAATTTATCGGGCCAAGATGACTATTATAGATAATTCAAGCATCGGAACATGGGCGTTATCTAGACTAACTTTCCCTCCTATGTTACAGTGCCCACACACTCTCATGTGTCATATATCCCCTGCATAGACCCAACATATGTCAAAGCACTATTATATTATAATGACATTTCCCAAGCTTATTGCAAATATATGGCATTACTATATGTTTACATCATAACATTAACTGATAATCTTAATTAAAATAAACCGTCATAATACTTCTCTCAAGAGTTGTATTTTCCAATATTTCTTATGTTCTGTATAATAAAAGAGACAGGATAATGTTTTTTTAATAACTAATACACGACAGGATATCTAAAACTTGTTGAGACAAAAAGTTTAGGACATAGCTTACAAACTTATAGACATGCTGATACTTCACTGATAAATAGTTCACAATAAAAAGGGATTAACTGTATATGTGAGATCAAAAGCGAAAACCTCATCATGTACTTTCTCAATATTTTCAATAATTATATCTCTGGAAAACGTTCCTTTAATTTATATCGACGGTAGCTGACTTAAATGAATCTGTGGTAAAGTAATCTTTGTTTTCTCTGCTAAAATATCTTTCAACTGGTATCCCTTAATATATTACGGGCTAGCTAATTGACTTTCCTATCCCCCCCCACCCCCCCCCCCCCCCACCCCCCCCCCCCCCCACCCCCCCCCCCCCCCACCCCCCCCCCCCCCCACCCCCCCCCCCCCCCACCCCCCCCCCATTTCCCCCATGGATACATTACGTTGTTAAGATTGACCAAAATTTTACAAATAGTTTCCAGTGAGTATATGTAGTAACGATACAATCGATATATAACATTAAAAAATACCCAAACAATATACATAGTTGTCAACTTCTTAATAAAGTTTGTTTGCAGTCTAGGATTGTATCAATAATAAATCGACTCAAAAATCTGTGTTGCAAATTAAAAGTGGCTTTTTACACCTATAAATACTTTTAACTTTGGTGAGTTTTCTGGATGATAGAAACTTTTAGGGTAAAAAGTAAAGCATAGCATTGCTATTTTACCTGGAAAAATTAAGGCTAAGAAGCTCTGTCTAACTCCTCAATCTGGGACTATCGATTTAAAGGTGACTTCCGGACCACCACCAATAGCAGAAGTATGCGGGCTGCTTGCAGGAAAAGGATAATCTCTGAGGTCACACCATCTCCATGCCACGTTTTCGCGTCCTTGATAAGGTAATCTTGCGATAATAGTAATATATCAAAATTTAAGTGTTAGAATTTATCAATGCAAGAAAATGAGCTGAAAATGTTGCGATATTAAACAACCTTCTGCAATTGTAAACGTATGTAATATTTCGATATTTAGCGCTTAAAACACGACCAGCAAAAATAACAAGGAATCTTCATGAAGTGAATGATCACTGCGCACACTCTATTCTAAAGATTGACGAGAGCAAACTCACACTGTATGAGTTTTTTATGTTATTTTTTTCGTATATATATATATAAATATAAATATATTATATAAATATATATAATATATATATATATATATATTATATATCACGATGGCTTACTTGTAAAACCTCGCTAAGGTTCAAATTTTTGTACATTTTTTTTACTTTTTGTGTCAAAACTGAACCTTTATTCCATTTGGAGTAAGACTGAGCAAAAGCTTGTATGTCTATGCCAATGGCAACGCTATCTGTGAGCAGTTTGAAAAAACTAGTATGTCTTGAGTGTTGTGCAACAAGGTCAGTAAAGAGCTTGTAAGTATTACTGGTAGAGGTATAGGTTAGCGGACGAAGCTTCCAGTTTTAACTGTGTAGAATTACCACTAACTTATGTAGAAGACACAAATAGAGAATAAGAGAATTACTAGGTTTTAAACTTAAACTACCTGTTAATGTTTTTAAAATGTTTCTACTGCAATTTCATTTTCATCTGAAAAACCTATTTATCATGAATGATGTAATTATTATCAGATGTATTGTAAAATAAATAGTAATTTATGAATTTATTCTTACAAATAAAATATATTAAATATATGATAAATCACACCAAAAATAACCTCATGTTCAAACTACCACCTGATTGAAAGACTTATTGTTTAAACCCCCCCCCAAAAACCAATGTCAACTTTTTAATAAATAACAATATTTTAAATAAATTATTTAACTGTTAACGTTTTTATTTTATAATTTTTCAGGAAAGCAGAGGCCAAAACTAATTTTGTCCATTAGCTAAGAAAGGACAAACCGGCAAACTGAATTAGAAGGAAAGGAGAACATGCCCGTGTTGGATGTCCCAATAATTAATAACACTACCAGACACATATTTTTTTGATTATGAAAAAATGGAAGTAAGTTCAAATAACCGTGAGTCATAACATATTAAGCACTAAACTTTTTTTCTTCCTTGTACATGCTACATTCATTAAATGCTTTTTGTGTATTACTGGTAATGTCCTTTGTAATGATTTTCAAAGCATATATTTAATGTAAATAAATATACAATCTTGTTCTACAAACATTCTTTACGAATAACAGTTCTGATTCTGAATGTTATTCAATAGGTTCGATGATTGATTTACTTCTTGAAGCAGCAGAACACACTGTTGCTGCTATTGGGAGAACAAAAACTATTTTTTGATTTTGCTGATGAAAATTAGGAAATCCCGAATGACGCAGATGAGAACAGTTGGATGGTGTTGCTCAGACAGAATATTGACAGTGAAGTTGACAACATTGAACATTGACAATCTTATTTGAGAGATGTAACTGATACTACGGGAGATAAATTTGTTTCTAGTATCTGATGATCTTGACTGAGCGGGATACCCGATTGAATCAGACAAATGGTGATTGAAGATCAAAAAGACATTGCAACTACTACTGAACTGAACCTATATTATGAGCGTATAGTTGAATGGTCAATCAGATAACAATTTAAACAGAAACGCAAATAAGAGACATATTTTTTTCACAAATCGTTTAATTACTGCAGAAGGTAAACAGAAGCAGGAAGCCAAATACTAATAAGTGGAATCGAATAGTTAACAAAGAAAAAAGAAAAAGAGGTGAGGAATATGTTGGTAATAAAAAAAAGTAGATGATAAATGGGAGTTATAATGTTGTGAAATCAGCGAAAAAAATTGACCAAAAAACATTGTGATTGTAGCATGAGCAAAGTAAGTTAGTCAGAGGAAATAAATTTGTGATTTGTTCACACAGAAGCTTAAAAGACAAGAGCCTGTTCAATCAGTTTTGGAAAACCATAGGACTGGGGATCAGAGGAAGGGACCACATATCCAAGTCTTAGCTTGGACTCTGATAACTACATAAAAACCTTAAAAATAAGTTAAATGATGTATCAAGGCGTAATTAAACTTTATTTTATCATTTGAAACTCAATTGGCAACGATGTTGCGAGTATGTAAAACTTTGTTTCTGAAATACTTATGGTATTATCAGAACTGGTGGTGGTTTTAAGCTGGCTGAAGAAACTAGAAGACAATCTCTCTTCCTTATGTACTTAAACAACGTGTGCTGAAGCTAAGACAAAGAAACGGAAATCAGAAAGAGAATGAAAGAGAAGATTTTAGTTTTAAATAATAGTTTCTTCAGCGTCTCTCCCAAAAGTAGAAAAGTCATTATTGTCGAAAAGTATTCTAAAAAAACTGTACTTAGATACCTATTTTTCAAACTAAAAAACAAGTTTTTATGATATATGGTACAAAGAAAAACTGTAAAAAGATTTAAATAAAGATTACTTAAGTATAAAAACATTTCATGAAAGAGTTTGAATTCACCAAAATTTGAGTAATCTTACATGCCCAGAAAAAGATTAATGTGATTCTTGTTGCTCAAGCCCAGATAGAGCGCAGCGGTAAATGTAAGCGAAGAGATGTAATGAAACACAACATCTCCTTCGCAAAGACGTTTGGCAAAGTAACACAAAAAAAATTGAAGATAATAACAGTATAAACCAATATGTCTTAACAGTCGACAAAACAAAGCAATTTTACTTGGCTCCTCTCTTTAAAAAGCCTCTGACACTCTATAACCAAAATCAAAATTAGTTGTGTACAACTACACAGTTTTTAACAAACAAAACGAAAGATGTTGTACGCTTAGACGTGTGGCATTAGGGGGAAGGTCCTCTTCCAATGAGTTTGCATCATTATCACTCCACCACATAAGAAAACAAATTTAAACCTCTTTCAAAATGAAACAGTAATTGCATATGGAGTGATGGTTGCTGTTATTCAGAAACCGCAACTCCAAATTTTAACCGATAGGCCCCCCATGTTACTCTTGTGCGAAAAAAAAACCAAAGGGATAGTTTGTAATTACAAAAGTTATATTAGAGCCCTATGGCAACACCCCCCACTCAGATGGAGTGTAGACTACCTCAAACTCCTGTACCAAGCTCAAATAGAAAGAAAGACTTAAAATACAGAAGAAAATTATATGTAACCCAGCCAAGCTACTATAGACATAATGTGATTACGTGTCCAGGGATAAACCAAAATCCTTATGAGGTATAGTATCTTGATCCATTTCCTTCCTTCAAGGATTTTTCCAACTCTGTAGTGTACACTTGCAAATAAGAACCAGGCCTGAAAGTTGGAGATTCTACAGTAACTGATATTTGTGCTTTAAAAGTACACTCCATATAGAAAACCTTGTTTTCCCTATAAATTAAGTTTTGATGAAGAGTGGACAATGCTCGGTGAAGAGAAAAGAAAAAATAATTCCTATTGAAATCCCTCAACAATTATATAAGGATCCTTAAAATTAAACCTCACAAATACCAACACTTGCAAGAGTTAAAAGTGTCATTCACAAAGACTTTCACAGTTTCTACCTTGCTTAAAGGCAAAAAATGTAAGAAGGATTCTTTGGTGTGAAGAGATCACATCCATCTACAATGTAAGGAAGAACTCATGCACAAAAATAAGTGCTATGACGTTTTTCAGTTATATGTTACTAAACAAAGATTAGTGATCTGTACATACAAAAGTAATAGAATTACAATCAATACATACATAACTATCCATCCTGTTAAGTAAAATCTAAAAAATACTGTCTTTTGTTCCAATTAAAAAACATTTTAAAAACAATTTCGTTTATATTGTTCTAGGCAATGGTTTTTAGATTAGGTTAGGCAATTGGTGATTTTGTACTTTATTTCGAAGAATATAGAATAATTTCACAATAAAAAATGTTTAATAGCTAATTCTTAATTCCTACTAAATAAGATTTATGTTGAATTTATGTAAAGTAGGATAATATAAGTGTTTATTAAAATACTAGATGTAGTTTTTGACTTTATCACAATGTTGAACATTGTCCATGCAATTGTTAAAGTAATTTCCAGTTTTAAATTTATTATGTACACACGTTATAACTACATTCCAACATGTCCAATGCAATTTAAGTAATTTCCAGTTTAAATTATTACGTACAAACTTTTTAACAATCTACATTCCAATAAGCGTAAAATAGTATTCAATTTTATATAGTTGGCAACATGTAAAATTTAATTTTTATAAACCATAATTTTTTATCAGATAATATATTTACTGGACTTAAATTTTGGTAGTAAATTGTATTTTATATGCATATTAATGTTGCGAAATTATTTACCTGCTTAGCTTAATGTTTACAAAACCTAGTGATGTCTGTTAAGATCCAAATGTCTAAATGCGTTTGTGTGTCTACACCAAAACCTTGTATGTTCTTTGCTTTTTAAAATTCAATAAGCTATGTATGACTGTTTTTGGTAATACCACAAATTTTTAAAAAACGGCTTTTTATTTATTACATGAAATAATGCACTAATAAGGGACTATTATAACCAAATAATTATAAATAAAATTTAGTCTGTATCAAAATAAATTAGTTTTAATTGCGCCTCACCCCCCTGAAAATCTATGAAATTTGGACATGTATAATGGTTTTTACATGTAAGCCATCCGATATATATAATATAGATATACTATTATATATACCATTATTTTACACATACAACTCATATTTATATTATTGTATACTGGTAAAATATATAAAAATCACCTACTTAACAATATGTATGGCGGAGAGTGTTAACGAACTTGGGAAATAGACAAACATTATACATAACTAGACCATTAAAACGGCAATCATATTAAAATTCAACCAATCAAACTCCATTGAAGCTAGAACGTAATCATAAAAATATCCTCACTCCATCAATTATTCATGTTCTAGCTTGTTTATAAAACTCGCGTGACCTAATGGGTCAATAATATATACTTTTAGAAATTGACTCATAATAATGCAAGCCAGAAAGGTTTAACATTATATTTAAACAGTAGCTAACTACTATTTACTATAATACTCAATTCTAGTCAATGTAGAGAAAGCTGATAATTTAAAGGCCAGAATCAATAATTAGTTCGCAGTAAGCACACTGTACTTTTTTATTCACTTATTAAAGAAATATGATTATTAACTGCTGAATATAAACCTGAATGCTATAAAGTTTTTGTTACAATGGATATATGTTTATTTGAAATTATTAAGCCTATTCAGTTAACTTCCTTCTGAATAGGGTAAAGACATGACAGATTTTTATAGCTAAGCTAGAAATTAGAGGTATTTAACATAAAGAAATGAGGCATAAAATAATTTAGTCAAGGCCCAAATAAAAATTGCTCGAACAAGACCCGGATAATGTGAACTTTTTTTAATTATTAGCCTGAGGTAAAGGTGGACCGATAGCATTAGGGAATAAGCAATTGTTTGTATTTACTTATTTACTTTAAGTAAAATTATGTTGTCGTAATTAAATATAAATTAAATGTATGATTACTTGGGGAGATATAAAGATATGTTGTGATTAAGTGTATCTGTGTATCAAAAGGCATATATATATATATATAATATATATATATATATATAATACTATATATATATATATATATATATTTGTTTGATTGAGAATGTTTAATTTCAATATAAGCCCATTGAATCACAAAAAAGTACTTACTATCCGCCGGGATTGCCACTATATACAAATTTTAAAATGAATGTATATATATATATATGCATGTATTAATGTAATTTTATTTAATGTTTAAATACATGCTGCTATGACTAAACCATGATATTGCGATCAATTTTAATGACTGATATGATTACTACCGATATAACCATCATTAGATAAATAATAGTGAACAGTACGCACTAGTAATCTGTAAAACATGTCCTTAATCTTGAGTAGTTTAGAACTAAAATGAACAAGTTTTTTAGCACGATTCATTTTATGTTATGTTTAGGTTATTTTATAAGTCTAGTTATTATGTCGAAATCCCTAACTCTTTTTAGAGAAAATCCTAATAGTTTTTGCAAGCCCGAGTAAGTATGGCTGCTGTGGAAAAATAACATGATATTTAACAAAAGTTTATACCTTTAATGAGAAATTAAATATTTTGGTAACAAATAACATTTCATAAATATACTGTACAAAAAGGTTTTCATAATATTTATCATCAAACCATTTTCTTCTATGCACCACCTAATTATAAGTTTTTCACAAAATAACTCTTTCCCTCACATTCTTAACCCCTCTATATGAACACAATAACCGTTTTGTTAATAGTTTGTCGAGTGCCTTAAAAAATTATCATAGGATCCATGCAAAAAATTAAAATAAATAGATCCCATCCCCACATTACATCCGCCTTAACAATACATTAATCTGAAATTAAGATGTTAGATTACTAACACCTATACCATAAGATGGTGTCTTGTATAGGTACTCAGTAGGAGAATGTGGGGTTAGTTAAAGAGAACTGATGTTGTGTGATCGATTGGATACATAAGACGTATGATATGTTCTACTTGTATTATTCGAATTCTAAAACAAAATTGTAAGTAAATGATTACTTTCTGTCAATAACCGAAAATTACAACTAACAGCTGGTCTAGTTTTAAAAATAACAGCGAATGTTACAGTGTAGTAATTACACAGTTAGTTTGTAGTTCCGGGGAGCAGAGTAAACACAAGCGATGTAGAACAAGCTTGTGACGCAATTCACTAAATCCTATAAACTTTAATTGAATAACGCGAGATTGTAATTCTATAGACAGTTTCATGTACGGAAATAATCCAGGGACACTATTTATGAAAAACATATAATATAATAATAGTTTTAAGAGAAACTCGGGGTTTCAAAAAAATGATATGTTTTTCTTAGTGATAATCGCAGTGAATGGTAATTATGGGGTTTTCCGCTGAATTTTATAAGAAACAAAGAAACGTAACTATCTTAACCAATCCTTTTATTAGAGGTGGATTTTTCCTTATTATGGTGAATTAAACTTGGGATTTGAATGTAATCTCCACGCTAATCATAATCAAGCACCTAAATACAATCTGTACATTTTAAAGGTAGTTATTGTTTTATGATAGTTATGCTATCTTCCTGAGAAAAATAAATCATATTGGTATGGATCACCAAAACGTCCGAAATATCCCTGACAAATCCTTATGTTATAACATGGTTTTCTAAAATGTTTGCAACCCATCTGTGTCTTATAACCTGATGAGTATTAGTAAATAAGCAGAGCTTGGTGTCTATTTCCCTCACTTTACATGTGACAAGTTTGCACGGGATCAGTATCGAAACTCGTAAGGCCACTGATATACAACAGTTATGTTAGACTGGATATTCTAGTCTGTATGATTTTAAACTTTTAAAACTACTTTTAATTTTTATTTTATATTTCTTACTTATTTAAATGCTTATAAAATTGTAATATAAGGTGGCAATAAAACGCTTTAATATATGCGTTTGTAATTTATTTTCAACGAGATTGATACCATTAATAATACGTAATAATAAAATAGTGATAAAACGAATTTACAATTCCCATAACTTTAAGTTTAAAATGCAAATGCAACGCTGTTTCAAAAGAAAAAAAAAACTAAAAAAACGTTATGTATTTTTTTATTTTGTTATTATATAGTGGTTTTATTGGAAAATCGTAAGAATTTGAAAATATGAAAATTTCCAATAGATAAGAGAAACAATTGGAGTGCCTCTGGAGCGATCTCTAGTAATAAGTCCTTGTAAGGTACGTGCTTGGGAAGAACACAGATAGCCCTTCTCAAGCAGACAGCTTCAGCGGAACAGTAAAGATTAGGGCTGAACTGATTGTAGCGTATCAATATTACGTTTAATATACTTGATGTCTGCGTGCCGTGCGATCAAATAAGAAATATACTATCTCAATCTCTCCAACAGTATAAAATACTAACGCATAAACATGTTTTTTTATCAAACTGTTATTCAATTTCCATCGGAATTTTATACTTTACGTGTTATCTATAATACAGTGGTGATTTTTAATGTTATAATTTAAATATAATATGTAAACTCATGTTATACCATTTTATTTAACAAATAATTAAACAGAATATATACAAAATTCTGGCAAGAAAAACAGTTAACCTATAAATTCTATTTATTTGTAAAAATAAAAATGAAAATTAGATAACATATACCATATATACAAATAACAATCAGAAAACAAATAATGTTGTTTGGAATCAATTTTATGTTTTCTCGAATTGTATAAGATTATAAATTTAGAATTCTTATAAATAAGTAATAATTTAATTAAGAAATATGCATAAAAAATAAAAGAAATATGACACAGCTTTTCACCACAAGTATTCTAATTTATCGTTATATATTTCATAACAATTCTTTTAAAGTTTTCTTGAGTTTAGAGGCGCATATTCATCCCGAAGGTAAATATAATTAATCTTTAATATGCAAAAAGTAGACAAATATTCAATTAAAGTAAAACTCGCAACAGTTAAAACGGTGTTAAGATGCGTAAGTGAAATAGGCCATTATCGGGCTACTTTGGTACAAGGCTTCTCTAGCTAATAGTTTAATTAGTTTTTTCTGAGCGAAAATTGCGAATTTTCCATTGAAACCAATTGAAAAGGTGTGAAATGACAGTTTTATGTGAAATTTAGAAGCCACGTAAAGTGCGATGGTAACCATTCTGGGTCAATGCTGATTGGTTGTGCCTATTTGCTGAAGGCAAAGCTTTGTAAATATAAAATTACAATCCAAGTTTTTGATGTAAGAATTTGTTTCATTGAAACCACTCATCAAAATTTGGATAACATATGTATTAACTCTTATATCATATTTTTTCAAAAGACAAAAATTTACGAAACTACTTTAAATATGAAGAATGAATTTATAACAGAGGATTTTCTAACACAATAGCATCAAATAACTAAAAAAGCAATTCCAGTTTTTCTATCTGTTGCGGCCGTAAAAAATTGATGGGGAGGAGGTTTTGGATATGATCCCTCCTCTACAAGGAGTAATATTAACCGTAGAAGTAGATAACTATCAATAATAAAATAAAATGGTTAGGCATAACATTTACTTTAATTATGAGAAATTTCTTGATATAGAGAATTTTTTCAATTTTATTTATTTAAGGTAAATGTGTTAGATTTAATGTAAGCATAGAATAGACTTAATTGAAAAAAAAAATCGTTATTTGTTTTGCTCTATTTTTGGTTTTAAAAAATATTGTAACATTAACTGGTTATCCTAAAACTTTTATATGATGATAGTACAAATACCTATCACCTGAACAGATTCTTATATCCATCCCCAAAGAATCGAATCTGAATGAACCTCTTCGGTTAACTGCTAGCGGTCTACAGAGTGGATCGGCTTATATATAAGCATCCTGCGCGTGGTAAAATTTTAATATTTTTATTTTTATTTGTTTATTTACACGTCAAAACTTAAAATAGCACCTTTGAAGCAATTACGCACGCCCTCGTAAATCTTTTAAATAAAACCGATTTGTGATGGAATCTGTAAACAGCAACACGCAAGTCCGGTAAAGTTATAATAACTTTCCAGGCTCAACAGATGCAAATCTGGGCACAGCCTGCGGTTCCTAACTGGAAGTTACTGATCCAACTATAGCCTCCTGGTATTTGCTATAACGGTATTGCTTTGTGTGCTTGTTTTACTGTCAAGCTCAACTTAACAGATTAAATCCAACAAAACATTTGTCATTTCATAGTATAGTATTCAGTTATAAATAATAGTATTCAGTTAAAAAGGTGGCATAACAATTAGTGATCATTAAAAGACGTTAATGTTATAAATGCAGCTATAAACCTTTTTAAAATGATACATTTGAATTATGAGGCTAATACACATCGCATAAAAGCGTCTAATTTATATTGAAACGTTCTCTCTATCTTTTAAGCTACCAGCAATAATCTCTTAGAAGTACCTTTGAATCGCCCATTTTTATTATTATTTCTAATTTTGTACAACTGTCAAAAACGTTTTAATTCCATGAGATATGTTCTAAGTCCTTCAGTATTGTTTGCCAGTAGGGCCGTTATAAAAGATACTATGATCGGATAAATGGAAACTATATTTACTGCTTAGGTTTTATTGCTATTTATATTGGAATCAATACAATTCAATACAAGTAGTACTCATACCAGTAGCAGTATATGTGTTATATTATATAAACTGTATCTAATTGCATTTATGTTGGTGTTTTTGGTGTATTAGCATATTACTATAAGTTTAATATAATCACTAAATTGACAAAAGTGGTTCCTAAACACCGTATGCTTTGCCATGAATGAAATTCTTAAAAGCTTTAACTTTTAAAATAACATTTTAGTCACTAAAATGAGCATAGGATTTAAATAACTTAATTTCCCTAGTTGCAAGTTTAAACCCGTGTAGATTAAAAGAAATTAAATCTAGATTTTCCAGAGAAAAATTTTTTTCTATGTAATCTAAATTTACATTATTTTTAATATATAACAAAAACACTGTTGTAATATTAAAATATCATGATGTTTAAATTATATAATATAATATAAAACTACACTGTTGTTATTTTATTATAATAATGTGCACATATTTATTATAATTCTTATGTTATATTATTTATACATATATGTACAAAAATATATGTATGTCTTTTATATTTTTCTATTTGATCAATAAAATTTACGTAAAAAATATTAACAGGATTTAAATATTTGTCTCTTGGCTATAGATATTAAAATTAGGACTAATATTCTGATATAAAAGAATAACAATTTTTTTACTTAATATACTTTTTTACAAAAAGTATCTATTGCTATATATCTGCAATAAGAATATCTGCTTGCAATGGTATTTCAATATATCTCCTTTTAAATTTGGTGATTTTTATATCCATATTCTAGTTTTCTTTATTGGGTTCAATTTGCATGGTTAACAATTCTGTTAGGGTTAAGAAAACATTTTGTTTTCATTGTAAACAAAAAATACGTCAACAACCAGGTCAAAATATACTCTTATAAAATCAAAGTTTGTAGACAAATTAAATTGTATAAGTAAGAAAGATATAATGGTTGGTGTCCATACGTACATTCTTTTAAAAAAATGTTACCAATATAAAATAATGTAAAATATTTGAAGATGTTTTGACAAAAACAGCTTTCTTGATTTCTGATGTGATCTTACAATGCCATTTCTATCTCATAACGCCAAATTTCCTCCCTGAATTACTTCTCGAGACAGTGTACTTAGATAATGTAGCAAGTAAGACAATGAGGTGAATGTCCACTGTTGTCCACTACGGCAGTTTCACTGTCCCTATAATAGCCTCAGCTCCACCCAGACGTGTTTAACACTGCCCGTCTATGACCACTTCACCTTAAATAGAAAACGTAAGTTGAAATATCCTAGAACCAAATTCTCCCTATTCTTCCAATGGGGTGGAAACAAGTTCATTTCTGCCTGACAGTCTGTCCGCATGGTATCTTGTGAACTAATAAAGTTTTGCATTTAGCTTAATTTCTATAAAAGCAAGATCTAGTTTTGATGATTAGTTGCATATTCAATTTATCGGATTTGCCTGAGCGTTGGCGAACATTTTTATATTAGTGTTAAAGGGTGACCATGATGGTAAGTTGCAGAATACACAAATTTGTACACAAGCTAAGTACAATCATATGATACTTTAATCATGTGAATAGTACCACACGTAGTCTAATAAAATGAGTTTATAGACTTGAAAGTTTGTTTGCAACTTCAGCACGACACATAGTGTGGTGTACTCTTTCTTGCCTTGTTATGATATATGCTAAACCAAGTCTTTACTCCGGACTCATATTAATAAAAGTAGAAATGGGTTGACTGTATATGTATTAAAACTGTTATCACTTATAATAAATTTTTAATATAACTGCGGAAAGATGTAACACATAATCACGAAAAGTTTAACATTTGGACAACCCTCTATGAAAACCGCTCTCGAAATGGTATGAATACAATTTGAATGAACATTGGACAGCAAATGGGTACAAGAACCGGATTATATTCAAATACACAACCTTACACACGGCTCTATTAGATAAAAAACTCTCACGCTCGAGAAATCAATGTGCTAACTCCTGCACCAATCTATACGCTAAATAAAATAAATATACTATATATAGTTTTTAAGCCTTATTTCATGTTTTAAACATTTCGTAACTTTGAGGAATTGTTTAAGATGGTCTGGTGGTTGTGGTAGGTTAAGATGCTATAGAGATAAAATATAGCTTACGCGTACAAGAATACTACAAGGAAAGCTAATCTATTGCACATGTTACTGCGGATTAAACCTTAATATAGAACAGTTTATTACTTTAACATCAAAGGAAATCAATTAAATGTGTTCTCTCAGGGGCGGTCTAGCATCATTGGGGGCCCTCGGCCATAAACGAATATTAGGGGCTTTTATTATTTTGCGAACCGGGGGCATGGAACATGTTCTTGGAAAAAGAGGTCTTGCATTTTGAAATTTTTATTTAAAAATAATATTTACTGAAACTAATCTTCTGACGCTATTAAGTTCTTACGTAAGAACCTTGTCAACACTTACTGCCTAGCAAGTACCAATTACTAGATGTGTCATAGATTAAGTAATCTGTTTAACTGTATTTGCCTGATTCCTTTACAAATGGACTTTTATCTCACTCCCAACAATGTTGCAGTAGAAAGTAAAGTTTTAATACTTGGATTACATTTACCCTTTACCCATATCAAAACAGTTAGACAGAATTGAATTATAAATATACATTAAATGATTAAATATTTAACATAAATAGCTATATGTAAATATTTATAGCACCAATGAGGCTGAAATATTTTAACAACTTCTGTGATTGGCGAAACGTTACTATGGTGAGATTAAATCCGCCCTGTTTGGTGTCCACTACTTTAGCCTCTAATTTTGCACAAAAAAACTCAAACTCGATACCCATAATTTTAATATCTTGATTTAAAAATTTTAAAAATACGTAAATCTGTCCAAACCCCAGATAGATTTGAAAGTTGATTCATTGTCATTAAGAGATCTTTTATCCTTAAACCACTTTATCCAAGGGTAATTTATTTCGACTTCTTGTAAACTGAACTTATTATTTTCAACACTAAAGTATTGGGTGAAGTCTTGTGCTTTTAGTAGCATCTGTGCACGCCTTACGGCGCAGAGCGGCGAAGATTCGGAGTGAGATACTACTCGGTTTCGCTCATATAGTTAACAGCAAAGATGTTAACTAGAAGTTATTAAGAGTAGCTTAACTACATTATTATAGCTAGAAAGTTATTTTGAGTATTTAGCTTACATTTATTATTGCTAGACCTGCTGTTGTAGACTTGTTTAACTAAATGATTATAAATAGAAAATTACTTTCGGATTTAAAAAATTAAAATATGTATTGGATGTAATGGACTATAATAAGATAAAATAAGTTTATTATTATTTAAATAAATAATATTATCTAAAACTATGATATAACTAATGTAAATATTAGTTATTATACATTTAACTAAATGTTCAACATATTATGTCCTTTAATAATACCCATTTAAATGCACTGTCCATCCTGAAGTAGATAAAAAAAGCCAGCAAATAAACGCTTGTGACAATGTGAGCTGTCATGTGTTACGAACCTGCATACCAACGACCCAGTAAGGTTAGTAGTCTCTAGCACAACCACAGTGATTACATTGCTTACTGACTCTTTCTTGTTATTATCTTCACATATTGTTTGTATTTTTTGTTGCGACATAGCAGTGAGCGTCTGAAACACAAGTGACAATGGTGAGCTGGTCATGTGCTACGACTTGCATACCAACTACCTGCTAAGGTTAGTAGTCTCCACACAACCACAGTGATTACATTGCTTACAGACTCTTCCCTGTTATTATCTTCACATATTGTTGTATTTTGTTGCGACATAGCAGTGAGCTTCTGAAACACAAGTGACAATGTGAGCTGTCATGTGCTACGACTTGCATACCAACTACCTTGCTAAGGTTAGTAGTCTCCAGCACAACCACAGTGATTAACATTGCTTTACAGACTCTTCCCTGTTATTATCTTCACATATTGTTGTATTTTGTTGCGACATAGCAGTGAGCTTCTGAAACAACAAGTGACAAATTGTGAGCTGTCCATGGTGGCTAATCGACTTGCAATGACCAACAACCTTGTAAGGTTAGTAAGTCTCTCAGCACAACCAACCAGTGATTACATCTGCTTACTGATTCTTTCTTGTTATTATCTTCCACATATTGTTGTTATTTTTTGTTGCGACACAGTCCGTGTGAGCGTCTTGAAACAGAAGTGACAATTGTGAGCCTTGTCAGATGTGCTACGACTTGCATACCAACAACCCTTGTAAGGTTAGTAAGTCTCCAAGCACAGTGACCACAAACAGTGATTACACTAGGCTTACTGAGTTCTTTCTTTGTTATTATCTTTCACAATATTGTTTGTATTTTGTTGCGACACACAGTCGTGAACAGCAGAAAACACAAGTGAACAATGATGGAGTCTGTCATGTGGTTACGAGACCTTGCATACCCAACTAATCCCTGCTAAGGTTAGTAGTCCTTCCAGACACAACCACCAGTGATAACATTGCTTTACTGAATCTTTTCTTGTTATTATCTTCAACATATTGTTTGTATTTTTGTTTGCGACACCAGTCGTGAATCAGCGGAAACACTAGTGACAATGTGAAGCTGTCATGTGTTACGACTATTGCCATCACCAACTATCCCTGCTAAGGTTAGTAAAGTCTCCCTCCAGCACAACCACAGTGATTACATTGCTTACTGAAATCCTTTCTTGTTATTATCTTCACATGATTGTTTGTATTTTGTTTAGCGACACAGTCGTGAACAGCTGAAACACAAGTGACAATCGGTGAAGGCTGTCATGTGTTAGGACCTGCATACCAACAACCTTGTATAGGTTAGTAGTCATCCAGCACACAACCACAGTGATTAACATTGTTTACTGACTCTTTCTTGTTATTAATCTTCACATATTGTTATTATTTTGTTGGCGAACAACAGTGCGGGTTGAACAGCTGAAACACAAGTGAACATATGTGGAGCCTGTTCATGTGTTTTACGACTTGCCATACCAACTACCTGCTAAGGTTAGTAGTCCTCCATCACAACCAAAGTGAGTACAGATTGCTCTACTCACTCTTATCTTGTTATTATCTTTCACATATTGTTGTATTTTTGTTGCGGACACTGTCGTAGAACAAACAACTTGACAGGGCTAGTTAGTCCAGTACTTCTGGGCTGAAAACAAACAGTTTTTTTAAATGGCCCGCCAACATTGAAGTAGTTAAAAATTTTCTCACTAGGAAATTTGTTATTTGTACTCAGCCAGTTACCCACACCTTCCGTCATGGAACTTCTTGCCTTACAAACAGGGAGACCCATGAAAACATTTCTTTTTTTAACATGATAGTCCTAAACACATTCTGAAATACCTGATGTCATTGATAATTATAATTTCATATCTTCTTATTTATTTTATATTATAAGTTTAGAAAAATTGGCAATTGATTTTGTGGCTGAATGGAAGTTTTTGAAAATACACTGTATAATAACTAGGATTTAGTCTTCAATATTTCAATGAGAAATTTAATAAATAATTTTTCCGAATGATTTTCAATGTGACAAAAAAAAAAGATTTACTTGGGATTCTGTCAGTAAGTGCCCATGGAGAATATTTTATAAATCTTTAAAAACCAGTGATGGGTTACAAAACAACCGATCTAATGACTGGTAGGCAGTTTGTTTCTGGTAACTGCACGTAAATTTGTACAAATTTGTTCATTAACAGTAATTTCCAGTGTAATATAATTTATTAGTAATAAATGACGAGGATTCTCAGCAGTTTTTTTTCGTTTACCCAGAATACTGATAAATTTTGAAAACCCAGAGAGAAATAACTGCATTTAAAAATTACTATGAAATGCATATATTAGTTTTCGCAAAATTACTAACTTTAGAAAGATTTTCTTATAAAAACCGGCAAAACCATCATTTTATATTTCGAGCTCTTCCCGACTATTGCATTAACTTTCAATAAAAAAAATTAAAATGGTATTTATAGAGACCAGATATTACTATAAATTTAATTTTCATGAATTTGATTCGTGAGTTAAATTACTAATAATTAATGTACATAGGAATAAAAGGGTTATTGCTAGCTTTAATAGCTGTTACAAAGATCAAATGAATGTTTAATTTATTATATTGTGTGAATAACTTTTAATTATTAAAACAATTATTAAGAGTTTGTAAAAGTAAAAAATAAAATTTTTATTTTATTAACAACTTTTTCAGTGTGGTTTCGAACAAAGAAGCTGACTGAAAGTTCGCCAACCTTTTGTGCGTTTGTCGCATAAAATCAACTATTGAGACTAGTAATGGTATGTACACTTCCCTGTACCGTAACTGCCTTATTCTAATCTCTCTAAGTATAAGTTGCGAGAGGCCCTCATTTATAAGGTGCAATTTTCCATTAATTCAATTGATCTGAATTTCAGTTTATGACCCATATAAAACTGCCTTGTGTTAGGTGTCCTATTTAAAGTATCTTTTATTGTATGAAAATAAGAAATATATATTCTGATAAGAACTAAGAGAATGGTGTCCTATACTGAAAATAACTCCCGCTTCCTCTAATCCACATCTCGTCAGCTACTGATGAACCCATCGTATACGTTCATGTTTAATAAGAGGTTTGTACCAAATGGGTGTTTGTAAAATAAACAGGATAATACTGAAGCCGCTATGATAACCTCCCTCCCTTACTCCTCACACATTCATTCATTCACCCATATATGTTATCTGGTACATCATAAACATGCAAAACACTATTGACAAAAAGGAATTAAAGTAAGTAACCAAAACCCATTGTAGAATGAATTGAATAATTAGGAGAGAAGAGGGCACAAGTCCCCACCAATAACAGCAATGGTAAGCGCATGCTAGAACCATTCAAATAAAAATACCTAGCCTCCACAATATCTTGCACTTATCACCACTGCGGCTTGAATGGTGCGTCTATTTAATTAAAATTTCATTGAAAATGAGTATGGAAGTGTGGTAATGAGTATAACGGTAAGCAATTCCAAATATGAAATTCAATACGGAAAATTTAGGTATGTAACACTACATAAATCTTCTATAGCTGATTTTTATAAAAATATGATTTCTCTAATAGATCAAATTAGTTTCGTCTACTATCATAAGACGAGTAGAGTAAAGGAAAAAATTTTTTCGTTGAACGAAGAAAATTTCTTATGAATGCTTTGTAATGTTTGTTGTAACTTTGGGTGGGACGTTGTTCTATTATGTTACTGTTGTTTTAATTATAAATACCATGAACCTCTATACAACATTAGGTTGATGTTTTGGTATCCTTGATTTGAAATATGAAAGACCGGCCAATGAGGGATTGGGGTTCTTTACACACAACGTAGCACGTTATTTGACTGCTGGGAATATTGTTATTACAAGAGACTCGGTTAACGCAATACACTATAGTAAAAATAAATACGAACAACTCTCTAACAGTGTGTGGGGGAATGCAAAAGCATTAAGCTATCTGACCTTGTCGTCCTTGGAATAGAGAAGATTAATTTTAAATACAAACGAGTAGTTACAGAGTCAATTTACATATATTACATAGTAATTTCAGTTTTTAAAAGATAACTAAATTTTAAATTCCACACGACCGACTTCATCTCAATGGGCAGTTAGTTCAATGATCTCCCGAATGTGAGAAAAAATAGTATATATACAAAATATTGTTAGGTGAAAAATAATGAGTAAATGGACTTTTATATTCTGTATGAATGAAATTTGTTAAAATTATCTAGACTATACTGCAACTTGGAATTTAACTGTATGTATTAATTTCGAGTACATTCTGAAAAGCTGTTTGGAACTCGTCAATTCGTAAAAACGAGTGATTTTGAATAATATACTTACTCTTATTACAAAACTTTATGGATTAACGTTAAACCCTCAGAGAAGGTAATAGGTTCAAATTATAATGTGCTGATGTGTTAAATGAAGTAACAGAACAACAGTTTCATAGTGTGGCCAACTCCGATCGTTCATTACGTCAACCGGCATCAGGAGCCTTAATTGGACCGGTTGTAAATCCATTAAAAGATGCGAAAAAAGTAATTTATATATATATATATATATATATTACTTGTTCCGCAACTTTTAATGGATTTACAACCGGTAAATCCATATATATGGATCCATACATAAATTTAACAAAAGGATTAACTTTTTCCCCTACCCCAAGGTTCAACCATATTAATTTGATTGCTGACGCATTGGAATTTGCACGAGATACTAGAATCAAATTTTATTTCAGTAAACATGAAAATAAGAACAATGTCAATGAGCCATTGCCGCTTTCCCTTAAAAAATTTCAACCAAAGTCTGGATGGCAAGCCCCCACCCCTGCCCAACGACCATCCTATTGAGCAGTTTCTAAATGTAATATTAAGCCAATGTATCTGATCAAAAATTTATTGAAAACTTGCCACAATTAAAAAATATAACATCTAAGGAAGAAAAAGCCATTAAGTCTTTAAAATATAACAAAAATATCGTAATTTTACCTTCCGATAAGGGGAATTCTACAGTAATCTTGAATAGGAGTGATTATATTAATGAGGCTAACAGGCAATTACAAGATTCTACTGTGTACATGACTCTGGAAAAAGACCCAACTAACGATTTTAGTGCAGAAATCAAAGAATATCTCTTAGAAAATGGCCCCAAGCAAAATATTTCTGATAATATACTTAAAACTTTAATCCCAACACAACCAAAGTCACCTGTATTCTACATGTTACCTAAAACACACAAACTAGTAAGACCTCCTCCAGGCCGGCCTATTGTTGCAAGTATTGGAGCTCCTACAGAAAAAATTTCTGCTTACGTAGATGACATTCTACAACCTTTTGTTAGAGAGTTGCCCTCCTATATCAAAAATACCAATCATTTCTTAGAAAGACTATCGGAAATTCCTCAACCATTAATCTGGTGAAATAATATTAGCTACAGTTGACGTAGAATCACTCTACACCAATATTCCACATGATGAGGGCGTCGAAGCAATTGGGAAATTTTTAGATGAAAGACCGAAAAACACTTTACCCACTTCTAATTTTATCACTCATTTAATTACTATGATCTTGACTATGAACAATTTTAAGTTTCTAGACAAAAACTTTCTTCAAATAAAGGGCACAGCGATGGGACAAAAATGGCGCCTTCATACGCCAATCTTTTTATGGGGTTACTCGAGAAAAACTTTTTATCAACCCAAAAATTTCAACCCTTGGCTTGGTTTCGTTATATTGATGATATATTTCTTGTTTGGAATAATGGAACGGAAACATTATGAAACAATTCCTAGAAGAATTAAACGATTTTTCATCACTAAATTTCACCTGGAAAACATCACCAAATTCTGTGACCTTCCTTGATGTAGACGTTTTATTAAACAGCGGGGTCGTTTTAAAACTAAAATTCATGTCCAAGGACACAAAATAGTATGCAATATTTACATTATGATAGCTGCCATCCACAGTATGTAAAGAAATCTATACCCAAGGGACTTGCTCTAAGAGCTAAGAATCTTATGTACAGATGACACTGACTTCCAAAATTATGTAACAACATTATCAAATTCATTAACCAACAGAGGATACCCTGCAAAATTAATTAACAGTGAAATAGCTAAGCCTAAAAACACAAACCATGTTTTAAGTGTTGTGGAAAAAGATGCCAAATTTGTAACTCAGTACCATCCTGGATTATACAAAGTAAATGGAATTATGAAGACCCGCCTACAAAATATTGGAACAATCTCCAGAAAACAAAGGATCTTTTTAATAGACCTCCTAGAATTATTTTCAAAAGACCACCAAATCTGAAAAATCTATTAGTTCATCCAAAATACATTAAAGATAAAGACAACAGTCAAAATTTCAAACACAAATGCCATCCATGCAATAAACCACGCTGTGGAATATGCAATATGATGCAATCTACAAACTGTTACAAAAGTTGCGTTACGCACAAAAAATATTCTATTGCAGAAGATATCACATGTAACAGTGAAAATGTAGTCTATAAATTATCCTGTCAACATTGCCCTAAAGACTACATTGGAGAAACATCTACGTCCACTTAGGCTGAGGATGAACAATCATCGTGCCGATGTTCGACATCAAAATTTACTTAGACCCGTATCTGCACACGCTGTCCAACACAACAAAACCTTTGAAAATTGTTTCGCTCTAATTGGCATCAAGAAGTTTCAAAATTATGAACAATAAAGAATACACAAAATTATTACTAAGAAGATATGAACAAGCAAATATAATGGCTCTTCAATCAAAATCACCAGTTGGATTAAATTTGAGACACAGCTAATTTAAATTTATTATTCAAACTTTTTATCTATCTCTGTGTTTAGGAAAGGTTACATGTTTAATTTTCTTCTTTGATACCATATGTTTTGTTTTGTTTGGGCCTGGGCGTCGTTTTCCAATGTTTTTATAACCTTTCATTTTTATATTTGTTTAATATTTTTATTGTATACATGGCTTTTTGATAATGTTACTGAAAAGTAACAGAAATATATAAGCTTTTTCAAGTTGAAGAAAACATGTTTTATGTTTTCTTTTATAACATGAAATATTATCATATAATATATTTTATTATAAGTATATAATATATTATATATATAATATATATAAAATAGTGTATACTCTATATAGCAAAATACAGGTACTTGGACGTATATTTTTTTATTGTTATATAACGTCAAGCAGGTTTTGTGACACTTTATTCCTAAAAGAAGTCCACCAGTTTTTTTTTTAAATTTTTCTGTGGGCCGATGTGGCACATGACTCGAGACCATAAATAGAGACACTGAATTATGCTGGTGAGTGTGCTACAAACGGACAGGACGGAGCGGAAAGCCTTGAACATTAAGACAGGGACTGATAAAACGAATTCCTTCCGGACACATCATACAAGTAACTTAAGTTGTTTCTTCATTACAAACCTTAGGTCGGGCCGCAATCTACACCAAATTACTGCGCCAACCGGAAATTTATTGAATTCACGAAAATGACTTTTGGAATTTAATGATATTTGTCTACTTAGATGGACAGGCCAATAATTTCTGGAGTGCAGATTGATCATATGTCGAACAAAATGGACCCTTAAAATGAAACTGGATATGAAGTATTTATTAGACAGAAACTAATACGGGTAAAAACTAGATTTCTTCTAGCAAAGAATTTGGAGTTTTTTAAGTGATACAACGGACTATCTCTAAGATTGAGACTAATTCCTGCGGCCCCAGAGTCTAAGAGCAAGTATTCCTCCTCCTGCGAAACTTGGAAAAACCCGGTTTTGTTCCTGCGTTGTTTTTCCTTGATTCGATTAGTTTAGATCTATAAAACAAAACGTGCACTACAATAAATAGCTTGAAATTTGTTTGAAGTTTGTGCAACCTAATACAGACGCACTACAAAAAAATGGTGACTTCTTATGAAATTAATTTGTAATATTTACAGCTCTACAGATTGCTTTTTTCCATAATTATTTTTCCGACTATAGTTACACAACCATTTAAAAAACCTAAAAAAGAAAAATTTTAAATTTTACCTAGAAAAGGTATTCATGTTAAGATATAAGTAGTTTAAAGGTAACTTAATAATGTGTGGATAATCTATATAATTGGGTAATCCAAACAATTACTTTTACTTAAGTGTTCAGAGTAAGAGATGTGTTGTTAATGGTTATCTCTATTCATTCTGTTCTTTGGGCCGCTTTGGCAGAGTTTTAGTAATATAGCAAAGCGAGACAGTAATCAGTTAAATCAGTTTTAACGTTATCCATATTACGTAACAGATCTCGCCTTGTTATTTTACCTATGAAAGACACAATATTATTATTTAGCTTTGATGATTGCCATAGTGCACTTATGACTAAACGCTTGTCAATGTTAAGGATTATAAAATAGTAGCGAGTAATCTATTTTTTGTTTTGAAATGAACTTTACTGTTAAACTAGAATACGAAATACACACAGTTTTCGTAGACATCATAGAATATTTTTCCATTGTATAACACTAAAAAAACACCTTTGTTTTTCCTATGTTTTATTTTATTATTTTTTTATAAGGAGTCTGCTTTAAGTGTCTAAACGTGGGTAAGACAATGGTTAGATTAGTTTTAATGATACATTTGTGAAGCCTAAGATAACGACCTGTTTCATGCTTTATCTGTCCTCCATCAGTTTACAATAAACTCGTATTCTGAACAATACTTCAAATTAATGTTTTTTTATAAAGATGACGTTTTAAATCCGGCTTTTAAAAACAGAAATCTATAGTATTATTGTAAATAATTTTACATTGTAAACATTTCAAACCCAGTACTTTTAAAATATCCTTATTTATACAATTTCTTGCCTAGTTTGGAAATTCGAAAAAATAAAATTAAAAAATAATACTACTTAAAATTATAATGAGGAATTACATTAATAGACAAATCGAGTCAGATTTATCTTGTTGGGAAAATCTAACCAATAAAATAATGAGTTCTTATATTAATAAAAATATGGGTTCTGTACTAAAAAGGTTAATTAGAGTTAGATTAATTTGGGGGGCAAAATGTAATACTAAGTAACATAAGATTAGTAAAGACGATAAAATCTTTTTTCTGTGAACTATTGGTTTCGGAAGATAGAGTAGTTGAATCATGAAGTTCCAGTTTACTAGGGTTGATTGGTGCAATTACTAACCATTATTGGGTTGTTTGAAAAGTTTAACATTCAGTCTTGTCATTACTTATAATTGAAAATATTGGTGTAATGAATAAGTATTATTCAAATATATCAATATGATTTAAACTATGAGTAAAACTATCACAGTATTGTATTAAAAACATAACTGGGAAAAAGATTATTTTTTAAATTTTAATGTTATTGTTGTTTTTCAGGTCTACTTCAAAAAAAAGAGTTTAAATTAAAAATGAAGGTTTCACGAGTATAATGTATCATTAACGTTTAAAAACATCTTCAAAACAGAGTTAGTTTACAATTGAACCAAATTGGTTATGTGGTTCCTCTTAGCAATCTGCAGCTTAATAACTCGTGTAGCATTTGTTAAGAATGTCGCATCAAAGACACTTTAAATTTATCTTAGAAACCTTTCCAGAAATTTTGGCAATGGTAGAGAGATAATGCTGATTACTAAATAGGTTTACGATGGGTTCTTAAATATGATTTAAGGTAGGCCTAACTATAAATAAGGATAATGGTGTAATATGTGTATATTGATTCCTATGAACAAATGAACAAAAAGTATACAGGTAAAATTTGTGTTGTAGACCTAGTCCTATAGTTTAATAAAGGATTAAATATTACCGTGTGTGAAATATTTGGAATGAATAATGTGAGTAAACGGTATTTTATCTAATTAATATATATAATAAATTTGGCCCATCATTTGTTTTAAACCAGAACTGATATTGAGATTTAAAACTTACTCACCTCATTACTGGCTCACTAAACCAGACCTAGTGATCTCGAGTATCCAAACCATCCAGTATTAATCACGTCCGTATCAGATTGGAACCCGTCATTAGTTTAATCAGCAGCTGGTGGACATCATATAGGGATCCTATTCAGATAGATGCGTGGTGCGCAACGAGGACTCCAACGCCGCCTAACTGTTTTGAGGTAGGCCTGCCTCTCCCCCTCAGTTGTCGAGAGCGGTGTAGACCGCGTCAATTCACGATACCGTCTTGCGTGAACTCTCGCCTCCCTCCTCCCCCCTCTGTTTTGATAGAGTCGTTATAGTGAGATTACTAACAGTGGGATGTGGAATTCTATTTCCTTTTTTGTAAATTCAACGAATCAAATAAAAAATGGAACAATGTAGTATAATTATAACGTTTATATTTGTTTTCCTAAAAGTAAAAGGTAATAAAGTAAAGTAAATATAAGAAAAATTTTACTTTGAAATCAACAGATGTCAAATGAATGTCCTTATATGTTTAAAAGATAAAGTTTACTACTTTTTAAAATGTCTTGACAAGAAAGCTGTACATGGCATGGTTAGTGTTACAAATGGAAACGAAACAGGGAAAAGGCCTTAGGTGATGTTGGATGTGGTGTTTGAATGCCTCAGTACCCTAAATGTCGAAAACCAGAGGCTGGGAGAACGAAAGGTAACCACGTTGTCAATAAGACACTAACTACCCCCGAGGGTGGGCTGGGGCTGGGTGAGTTGTCTGTGTGTCTGTCGCTTGTCCCACGACGTTGAACCACGGAGATACAGGGCTCGCCTGGCCTGTCGCAGTAAACAATCCACAGGCCTCCTCAAGTTTCCGATCTGGTTGGCTGGAAACAGGTAAGTCAATATCCTACACTGAGTTCATAAATAATTATTGAAGATTTAAATATGCTCTCTTACGGAATTATAAATTAATTCACATTTATTAATGAAAGGTAACTTGAATTTGTCAATCTTACTAAGAGCAAGAGCTGGATAACAATGAAATGAGTGAAATTTTCGTGTGAACAAAATATAAACAGTGGTTATTGTAAACTCGGTATTATTGATAAGGGTAAATTATATAGGGAGGATCCAGAATAATCGTTAATAATTCAAGAAGAACATTTATGAATACGAACTTGAAAACTACACAGCTATGTTTATGTTCGTCCTACTAACTGGAGGAGGAGGGGAGTGCTTTAACAGCGCGATAAATGCAAATAATATTAAAAGATTTATCACTGTTTGATAGAACCACTATAAGTGTAGTTAAATTTTTTAAATGGAGGCCTATTTTCAACAATGAATGGCATATCACCAAAAACTAATTTTTTTTCATTAGCGGAAAAAACTAATTACTAATGCACTTTGTGCCGCAATTAGTCCTCACAAAATCAAATAGCATCGAATGATAATACGCACTCCAATTACTTCTAATTAAAAAAAAAAACAACGGAATGGTTTGCAGAAATTAAGTATTTTTTGTAATAAATGTGGACTGACTTTCAATCATAATTGGAAACATACAAAACAGTTCACCTAAAGCGTCTCGTAATGGTTGAGGTTAATGTAAGGTTCCTAACAATCTCAACATCAAGGGATGGGTCAGAGTGTGAAGCACATTCGTTATCGTGATTCGCTATTACTATATAGACCAAATCCTCTGAATTTTACATGAGTCCATTTTTGGCGTCATATAACTTTTTAAAATACAGGACCTGTTGTTTTTATTTTATTATCATTACGTATTACTAAAAGAATTAATCTTTCAATGTTTAACAGTTTTAAGAGGGTAAAATCCTTGATCTAGAGTACGTAGGAGAGTTGAATGCGTAATGCCGTGGCCTTCACGACTCCAGGCTCGACCTGTAAATTTGGATCTGAGTTAGAGATAGCGGCGAGGTTTAAATCCAGGGTATCAGTTGAGGAATGGACTGGGATAAAGAATATGTAGGGGATTATGGCCATGCTCTGTTTTTATAAAAAGAAAAATTGAATAATAGGGAGATTGTTTTCGCCTCCCGTTTTATAAATGGAAAAAATGGAGAATAGGAAATATCTGCGGAAGTGATAAAATCAAGGGGAGTTACGAAGGTGAGCAACATTTACTATTTTATTAGTTTATTTAGTAATATTCCATATACCGTTAAAATATTAGATGAACAAAATTGCTTAACAAAGACATAAGGTATGTGTTAAAACCATTATTAACACAAATACACAGTTGGTTAGAATTGTACTCAAACATATAACGTTCTGAAGTATACGTATGTAATGCGTGGTGTGAAATCCATAATTAATTGGTATTATATATTTTTTGTAAGATAAGAAATTATTTAAAACTTATCATTATGTGAATACGGTTTTCTTTTTAACATAACTAGCTGTTTTAAATTATTTTACACAGTAATACTGCTATAAGGATCGGAAGATGGCCGAACTAGTTTATAAATCCGTATTATGATTAGACTAGCCTTAAAAAATGTCAAAAACTGAAAAACTCAGTTCCTGTGTTTTGTTAAATTCAGGTTTAATGTCCAATGTTGTTATAGAATTTATTGATTTTGCTATAGTAAATTTTGATGTTACCTAATAGGAAAATGGTAATTATTAACGGCATGTTTACATTCCTGCAGTCGGAACAAATATATCCACAAGAACCTTGAGGGGAAAAACTAGATACAAGGAAGGACCGGAAAACGAGATACAAAAATAACGAAATACAAAGTAATTTTAATATTTTATTTAGAAGGAATTTACACAACTAATAGTTAAAATTATTTTTGAAAGGAAATGTTGGTATGCACAAAATATCCTTTAGTGCCAAAAGTCAAATGTAAAAATTGTACTTTTAGTAAAAGTAGCCACCCATTTTTAAAATTCTAAAGCGAAAATTTATTAGAAAATAAAAGCTTGTAACTACAAAGCTCACAAGCTCACAAGCTCACCGGTGGAAATGTTACCCAAATAAATATCACTTTCTTTTACAAAAATCATATACAATCGAAAAGTAAACTTCAGGTTCACTAAGAGACAAATTTATCATCGATGCAACTCTGCAGTACGTTATTAACATTTAAGTCATGTGAGAATTAATCATCCCCTCCCTTTAATACAAAATAATAGGTCCTGGATATAAATTAATAAATATTACCCTCACTCATAATTTATTGAACTGAGTACATGTAAAGAAACATACCTTTCACAAGTACGATACAATGTTTTTACATTTTCATTGGATATTGCAATAATAAATCAATTTATTGGATTTTTAAATTAACATTATTATGGAGGTAAACGTTGATTTGAGGGACGAGTATACGTTCCTTTTTTTGGGGTAGGGAACGATTATTATTATGACTGATAATAACTTAAGATAGTAAATGAATGTCTGTATCAAAATAGTATTTGCAAACATTTTTAGGAGATTTAAGTATTTAACTACTATTTAAGCATGAGGGACGTAATAGAAAAAGTATGGTAATATGAGAGTTTCATCGAGTTTTTAACTACAGCTATAAGATATAACAAGTTATCAAAGATATCGCAGTTTTTTTACAATAAAATGTCAGTAGCTACAATACATACAGGATTAGTTTAAGTACATTTGTAAATTTTTTATCATGTAGCCCATTGCCTAGGTGAAAATATACATGTGTAGTACCAATCATTAATAAACTAATTATTAATCTATAAAAACTAATGCTTTTTTTGAAAATACAATAAACAAGGGATTTGTATAACAAAAGTGTTTTAACAGTTATTACTTTGACTCAGCTGTGTGGCATTAATACTAATTTTGAGCGTTGTAAAAATACCAAAAATGTAATTGTTTTAAACTGTAAATTATTTACTAATCATAAAAATATCGGGCACTATGATTTTTTCATATTAATTTTCCATTGTCTGGTCCAGTTTTTTATTATTAATTTTAAATTTTCTAGATAACCTTTAAGAACCTTTAAGAACCTTAAGGAAAAACACAACCTTCATTTTTTTATTTTTTTTTTTTTTTCGTAAAGTCGGTATAATTTTTATCATAAAATAAGGTTCTTTGTACAATAAAGGTCACAGAAAACGAATTTAGTATTCAGTGTAAATTTATCTAACATGTTTAAGAGTTGAAAGAATCTTTTTTATAAATGTTAGCACGGTGAAAAATTTGGCAAAAAAAAACTGTTCAATTCCCTCCACTAATGTGATAACTTTCTAATACAATTTGTTGACAAAAGTTTTCATTAGTAATAACGTTTATTTGTATATTATAGCTGGTATTTAATTATTAACTTCAAGCAATTCTAGTTTATCGTAGAACATTCTGTACAGTATAGTCGATGTTATATATATATATATATATATTATATATATATTACAGGGTGATTCATGAAGTTCTCCCCCCACTTCTACAGCACATTTTACTAGTAAAAATAATGAAAAAATGTTATATAAACATAGGTCCGAAAACGCTTTGTTAGCGAGTTACAGCTAGCGAAAGATTTCGCCTGAATTCCTGGGTAAAGAGTAAAATAAAGCCATACTGAACTTTTGGAAAGGTTAATTAAGTAAGAAATATCGTGGATTCTTATGTATTTTTACCTGATAAAGCTAATAAAATAGGTTTCAGAAACTGTACCTGTAGTAGTTTTGAGGGATTCAGGGTTAAATGCAAAAAATTGGGGCACGAAACAATGTTTTTTTTTAAGTTTGATGTACAATAACTTTGTTAAATTGGTAATAAATACATAAAATCAACATACATTAATTGTAGAGAATTTAATTCTGAGAAATTGATATAATCAAAGTCTAAACTAAAACAGAAATAAGTACCAAAAAATCGATTTTATTCAGTATAATACATTACTAGTTTTAAGCAAAATTAATCAGGTTGGGCCAACCGTACACACTTTTTATAATAGATGTTCGAAAATGAGGCCACCATTATCAATACATTTTGCAGAACGTTTGTGTATTGCTTTTGTTGCGTTTCTTAATTTTTCAGGACTTCCCTGTATCTGCACAGCGAATCCATAATACGGGCAATTAATTCATCACGAGAATTCACTTTTGTCTTGTATACAATGTCTTTCATCCATCCCCAGATGCTATAATCCAATGGAGATAGATCTGGTGATCTTGGTGGCCAAGGGTGAGGCCTCCACGACCAATCCAGTGTCCAGGACATTTATGATTTAAGTAAGCAGAAACGGCACGTGAAAAGTGGGGAGGTGCTCCGTCATGCTGGAAGTACAAATTTTGTCTGAGATGTAAAGGAACATTCTCTACAGCTGCGGCAACTCTTCTTGAAGGAAATGCAAATATAACTCAGCATTTAGGCGTCCAGGTAATATGAAAGGTCCAATCAGCGATTGTGCAAAAGGCCACACCAGACATTGACGCTAAATCGGTGTTGAAAGTTCTGTTCCACTACCTCATGTGGATTTTCTTCTGCCATGAGTGTTCATTGTGCAAGTTATTGACACCATCCCAAGTGAATTGTGCCTCATCTGTAAACAAAATACGCTTGTAGAGTTGATTATTAATATTCAAAAAGTTGCAAAACTCCAAGCGAAGCGGACCATCCCCTAGCTGTAGATGTTGAACCTTTTGTTTATGAAACGGATAAAATTTGTTTCGATTAAGTGACCTCCACACCGTGACTGCGAAACTCCTATCCACCTAGAAATACGTCGTGTACTTACACCTGGACTGCGATGAACAGCATTAATAACAATATCATCATCAAGTTGGACAGCTCGTTCATAATTGGTTCTAGTACTTGATAGTGATCCTGTTTCCCGAAGAGTACGAAAAGTTCCTGAAATTGTTTTGGTATCTGGAATCCTCCTATTAGGGTAACGTAGTTCATATTCTTCTACAGCAGCTTTAGCATTACCATTACAGTAACCCAAAATAAAAACCATATCAGCGTATTCCTCTGATGTAAATGAGTAAGGCATTTTTTCGCTGAATAAACAATCGAATTATAACTCACAGAAAAATTGCATTTAATAACACGATTCACAGAACCCGATCTCCTGCTGTAGCTTGCAAAACACCATAATACACAGTTCTAACGTAACAGTACAGAATACCATTGTTGATCAGCTGTTATTCGTGCGTTACCAACTTAGAAATTAATAAAACAAAAAACTGCATTTCGATGATTAGTAAACAATAATGGGAAAATGTTTGCTTCATTTATTTTCGAACATTTGATATAAATTTTTATTAAAAAAAAATACAACATAATAAAACATTTATTTACAAACAAAATTTATTTAACAGTTAATCTTTTTTTCTCAATTTATCTCATCATTAAGGAACAAACATTTTGGTTTTGTTTTATTTTAAACTAAATACCGTACGGTATTTTCTTACAGCTAGTAATGTATATACTGAATAAAATCGATTTTTTG